>NC_090413.1:23974298-24202417 GCF_036365525.1 Heterodontus francisci | reverse complement strand
TCAACTCTCCCTCCCTCCTCTCGAGCTCTCTTTCCCACTCCCTCCTCTCTTCCACTCCTCAGCGCTCTCTTTCCCTCAGCTCCTCTCCTCCCACTCTCCGCGCTCGATCTTTCCCACTCCCCCTCCCTCTCGCGCTTCTTTCCCACTCCCCCTCCCTCTCTGCGCTCTCTTTCCCACTCCCCCTCCCTCTCGCGCTCTCTTCTCTTCCCACTCCCCCTCCCTCTCGCGCTCTCTTTCCACTCCCCCTCCCTCTCTGCGCTCTCTTTCCCACTCCCCCTCCCTCTCGCGCTCTCTTTCCCACTCCCCCTCCCTCTCGCGCTCTCTTTCCCACTCCCCCTCCCCTCTCGCGCTCTCTTTCCCACTCCCCCTCCCTCTCGCTCTCTTTCCCACTCCCCTCCCTCTCGCGCTCTTTTCCCACTCCCCTCCCCTCTCTCGCGCTCTCTTTCCCACTCCCCCTCCCCTCTCGCGCTCTCTTTCCCACTCCCCCTCCCTCTCGCGCTCTCTTTCCTCACTCCCCCTCCCTCTCGCGCTCTCTTTCCCACTCCCCCTCCCTCTCGCGCTCTCTTTCCCACTCCCCCTCCTCTCTCGCGCTCTCTTTCCCACTCCCCCTCCCTCTCGCGCTCTCTTTCCCACTCCCCCTCCCTCTCGCGCTCTCTTTCCCACTCCCCCTCCCTCTCGCTGCTCTCTTTCCCACTCCCCCTCCCTCTCGCGCTCTCTTTCCCACTCCCCTCCCTCTCGCGCTCTCTTTCCCACTCCCCCTCCCTCTCTCGCGCTCTCTTTCCCACTCCCCCTCCCTCTCGCGCTCTCTTTCCCACTCCCCCTCCCTCTCGCGCTCTCTTTCCCACTCCCCCTCCCTCTCGCGCTCTCTTTCCCACTCCCCCCTCCCTCTCGCGCTCTCTTTCCCACTCCCCCTCCCTCTCCGCGCTCTCTTTCCCACTCCCCCCTCCCTCTCGCGCTCTCTTTCCCACTCCCCCTCCCTCTCGCGCTCTCTTTCCCACTCCCCCCTCCCTCTCGCGCTCTCTCTTTCCCACTCCCCCTCCCTCTCGCGCTTCTTTCTCCACTCCCCCTCCCTCTCGCGCTCTCTTTCCCACTCCCCCCTCCCTCTCGCGCTCTCTTTCCCACTCCCCCTCCCTCTCGCGCTCTCTTTCCCACTCCCCCTCCCTCTCGCGCTCTCTTTCCCACTCCCCCTCCCTCTCGCGCTCTCTTTCCCACTCCCCCTCCTCCTCTCGCGCTCTCTTTCCCACTCCCCCTCCCTCTCGCGCTCTCTTTGCTCCCTCTCCATCCCACCCCTTTTGGGTTCTTGAATTGGAAACCAACTGTTTTTCTTTCTTGCCTTCTGATTTTTCATTCTTTGACTGCTTTAAAATTCACATTCTAACAATTTAAATGTAGGTACAAGTGCGACTGTGAAGCAGGATGGACAGGAATGAACTGTGATATCGACAAGGATGAGTGTGACTCCAACCCCTGCCAGAACGGAGGGAGCTGTTCTGATCTGGTGAATGGCTACCTTTGTAAATGCAAAGAAGGCTTTCGAGGTATGTTCAAGATTGGCAAAATTATACGTAGGCTTCCCCCTGCACCAATATAACTTGGCAAATGAGGCGGCAAAGATCAGGGATCCTGATGGTTTCAATAGATATTTTAGGCTCCTGTCAGCTGAAATATAAATCAAATCCGACAGCACAGGAGAATGCCATTCAGCCCATTGCACCTCTGCTGGTTCTTTGAAAGAGCTATCCAATATAGTCCCACTCCCCTGCTCTTTCTCTATAGCCCTGAAAATTTCTCCTTCTCAAGTGTAAAATTGATTCATTTTTAAAAGTTACCATTGAATCTGCTTCCACGGCCATTTCAGGCAGTGCATTCCAGGTCGTTACTACTTGCTGCATAAAACAATTCATATCGTCCCTCTGTTTCTTTTGAATAAATTATATATGTGTTTGTGCGTGCACTTTGCACCACCTTCCTTAGCCAAATACCCCCAGCCCTGGATATTACCCATCCTTTACTGAGTTGCTTGCATGTTTCACAAGCTGCGGACTGATTGAAGGATGCAATTTTATTTCTTTACACAGGCCAGCACTGCCAAGTCAACATCAATGACTGTGCATCAAATCCTTGCTTAAACAAAGCAATCTGTGTGGATGGGATTGCCAGGTACACCTGCCAGTGTGAGCTGCCTTATATAGGTAAGAGTCCAACCTCTCGAGCACCTGATCGTTTCAGTAGTAACTGCAACAAAACCCAAGTTCTGAACCTGGTTTCTGCTTTTGCTTTTAATAGCACTTTTAAATATCCTCATTAATAAGCAGCTCAGAGACACGAAGGGTCATTTTGCAAGGTCCAGTTGCTCCATGCAGCCACGCATCTGAGATAGGGCTAGAACGCAGTCGGGGGTGAAGTGTTCTTGCACGTTAATGTTTTGCTTCAAGTCATACCGCTGGAATGCTCCCCATTAATTATTAATATGAGTCGCCCATTTGTTAGATTGCTTTGTAAATAGCATGAACAGTTTGAGAGTTATGTGCAAGTAAATGGCTTTGAGATCAAAGCAGCATTCTGGCTGTAAATGTGACAGAACTTGCCAACTTTGTGCTGAGTTTGGTTTGTCTTGCAACAGAGCGTGGGGTTGAATCGGCCTTTAAACCTAGCCGAGGAACAAGATAGCTTATTTCTTTCTGAAAAGGTCAATTACTGTAAGATGAGGAGACTTGTGTTCATGCTGGTTTATTTTGATGAATCCCTAGGAATCTCTGCAGATTTCAGTGTCTTATCGGGCAATTTAGAATCTTGCCTTTCCGATTTACTATTTAGAGTGAATCTGAGACCGTTTCTGGGACCTCAGATGACAGCACTTCCAGGCCAAGAGGAGGGGAACTCTGCTGATGTAATTTCCTGCCACTACAGTGCTTCAGGCGAAATGTTGTGGTCAGCAACTGCAGCTGTCACTGTTTGCTTCTGTAAATAAACCTGTCACATAGTTTTGAAGCTCACGAAAGGTGTCCATTGTGGCTCGTGTTGTCTGCTTCGGAGGTGATGTTGGACATGGTGGAATCCCATGTACTGTTCGTGAACAATAAGAGGGAGGGTTGTTGCCCGCAATGTGTTGCCCGCATGTGTTCCTTACCACGGTTATTCACATGGTTAAGTTTTGGATCATAAAAAGATGGTGGGCTTCTCTACCGAAACTGTCCTTTACGGTGAAAACAAGCGAAAGCACTGGGATCAAACCAAATCATAACTGTAAGCTGGGCCCCTTAAATAGAGGAATAGCTCAGGGGATGGAGGGGTGTGGTCCCAGATTGCACAATGCATCAGTTATACCAAGGCGTTGGAGAATGGAGTCATGGACCTGATGGTATGTGGATTTGCCTGGCCTTCCCCTCCCCTATTGACATTCAGGTGCAAGGAAAGGTTAATAGCAGCCAACCAGCATCCCTTCATGACCCTTAGTTTTTTTTTATCCATTTGTGGGATGTGGTCATCACTGGCCATCCCTAATTGCCCTTGAACTGAGTAGCTAGGCACTAGGGAGGACATTTTGAGAGTTAACCACATTGCTGTGGGTCTGGAGTCACATGTCGGCCATACCAGGTAAGGACAGCAGTTTTCCTTCCTTAAAAGGACATTCGTGAACCAGATGGGTTTTTACAACAATCGACGGTGATTTCATGGTCATCATTAGACTAGCTTTTAATTCCAGATTTATTAATTAAATTCAAATTTCGCCATCTGCTGTGGTGGGATTCGAACCCATATCCCAGCGCATTAGCCTGGTTCTCTAGATTACTATAATAAAAGCAAAATACTGCGGATGCTGGAAATCTGAAATAAAAACAAGAAATGCTGGAACCACTCAGCAGGTCTGGCAGCATCTGTGGAAAGAGAAGCAGAGTTAACGTTTCGGGTCAGTGACCCTTCATCGGAACTGACAAATATTAGAAAAGTCACAGGTTATAAGCAAGTGAGGTGGGGGTGGGGCAAGAGATAACAAAGGAGGTCTAGATTGGACCAGGCCACATAGCTGACCAAAAGGTCACGGAGCAAAGGCAGACAATATGTTAATGGTGTGTTGAAAGACAAAGCATTAGTACAGATTAGGTGTTAATACACTGAATATTGAACAGCAGCAAGTGCAAACCTGAAAAAAAACAGTGGGTAAGCAAACTGAACAAACTAAGATGAAATGAACTAAATGCAAAAAAAAAAAAATTGTAAAAAATGTGAAAAAGAATGTAAAAAAAAAAGGAAGAAAAAATAACTAAAAATGAAAGTAAAATGGGGGGCTGTCATGCTCTGAAATTATTGAACTCAATGTTCAGTGTATTTATTATCTCTAGATTACTAGTCCAGTGACATTACCACTACACCACCATGCCCCCTGAGGTGAGAAGTGGGAGAGGTTATGTGCTGGCTACCCAAGTGGCCATTGTTGATGCATATGGAGAGGCTGTTCTACCACTGGGAGTCCGATGTTTTTATTTTTTTAATTCATTCATGGGAGAGTATTCCACCACATTCCTGATTTGTGCCTTGTAGATGGTGGACAGGCTTTGGGGAGTCAGAAGGTGAGTTACTCGCTGCAGAATTCCCAGTCTCATGGTGGTGTAGTGGTAATGTCACTGGACTAGTAATCTAGAGATAATAAAAACACTGAACATTGAGTTCAATAATTTCAGAGCATGACGGCCCCCCATTTTACTTTCATTTTTAGTTATTTTTTTCTTCCTTTTTTTTTTACATTCTTTTTCACATTTTTTACAATTTTTTTTTTTGCATTTAGTTCATTTCATCTTAGTTTGTTCAGTTTGCTTACCCATACTCGGTCAAATGCTGCCTTGATTCAAGGGCAGTCACTGTCACCTCCCCTCTTGAGTTCAGCTCTTTAGTCCATGTTTGAACCAAGGCTGTAATGAGGTCAGGTGCTGAGTGGCCCTGTCGGAACCCAAACTGGGTATCACTGAGCAGGTTATTGTTAAGCAAGTGCTGCTTGATGGCACTGTTGATGACACCTTCCATCACTTTGCTGATGATTGAGAGTAGACTATGGGGCGGTAATTGGCCGGGTTGGACTTGTCCTGCTTTTTGAGTACAGGACATACCTGAGCAATTTTCCACATTGCCGGGTAGATGCCAGTGTTGTTGCTATACTGGAACAGCTTGGCTAAGGGTGCGGCAAGTTCTGGAGCACAGGTCTTCAGTAATATTCTGTCTTCTAATATTCACACACAGGTACTGTCCATTGGATAGTGATCAACAAGAGGAACTCTGGTTGACTTTTCCCCATCTTCCTTGCCCAGAGAAGCTGGGACTAGTTATAATACCCTTACTGATGCCTGGCTGAGATCGGCAAACTCAGCAGAGACTGGAAACTGAAGCAACAGTCTGCTCAATTGCTGGCAAATCAGTTTATTTGTCATTTTGAAAAGCATTGATTATTGTTTTGGTCTTGCCTTGTCCACAATGAATGAAGAAAATGTAAATTTTCAATGGATTCTTAGTATCCCAGCACAAAAGGAGGCTATTCGGCCCATTGTGCCGGTTCTTTGAAAGAGCTATCCAGTTAGTCTCGCACCTCCTGCTCTCTCCCTTGGCACTGCATTTTTTTCTCCTTCAAGTATTTATTAAGTTCCTTTTTAAAAGATACGATTGAATCTACTTCCACCACCCTTTCAGGCACAACAATTCGCTGCATAAAAATAAAAACTGCTCATCTCGGCCCTGGTTCTTTTTGTCAATTATCTTAAAATTCATGTATAAGAGAATTGGCTTCTGGGCACACCCTAGTCCCAGAGTGCCTTCCTCAGTAGAACTGAGGCAGTTTTAAGGAGCGAGTCCTATTAACGCGGCTGTTGTGTATCTCAATAATCCACGTGTGAAAATTTCTGCTCTTTGTGCCCGCAGGACCAAACTGTGAGAACGTGCTGGTTCCATGTTCCCCCAACACATGTAAGAATGGAGGCGTTTGCGACCACACTCCCGACTACAAGGATTTTGTGTGCACCTGTGCGGAGGGATGGCAAGGTAACAGGGCAGTGAAATCCCGCATGGTACAGGATTGTTAACTTAGCGTGGCGTTCCAGTAAACTGTGAACACTCACTGATGAATGGGGAATGATCGGTGTTTCTTATCGCTTTCTGTGTCTCTCTCTTACCCCCTCAGGACGGATCTGTCAAGTGGATGTTGATGAGTGTGCAACCAACCCATGCAGGAATCGAGGCTCTTGCACCAACACACTGGGAAACTACATATGTGTATGTCAACCGGGCTTCACAGGGCGTGACTGTGAAACGGACATCAATGACTGTACTCCAAGTAAGTATTTACTCGAGCTGCAGTAATAAGACTTTGATGTTTGGGACTAGTCACAGCAATCTAAAAGTTTTTAATGTTTGCATCTCAGGCATGAATTCAAGTTCCACCACAGCATGAGAAATTTAAATTCAGTTAATTAAATAAATCTGGAATAAAAAGCTAGTCTCAGTAATGGTGACCATGAAACTACCAGATTATCATAAAAACCTGTCTAGTTCAATGTCCTTTAGGGAAGGAAAACTGCCGTCCTTACCTGGTCTGGTCTGCATGTGACTCCAGCCCCAGCAATGTGGTTGACTCTCAACTGTCCTCTGAAAGGGCCCAGCAAGCCATTCAGTTATATTCAAGAAGGCAGCTCACTACCACCTTCGCAAGCGAAATTAGGGATGGGCAATAATTCCGGCCTTGCCAACGATGCCTGCATCGCATGAATGAATGAATAAATAAAGTCAATAAAGGAATTCCACGGCCTATAGCTGAGCCACATAATGCAGGAGAGAAATCAAGCTCAATCCCTAGATAAGATTCTCATCCCCGGGTTCAAATCTCTTCATGGTTTCGCTTCTCCCCATCTCTGTAACCTCCTCCAGCCCTACAAGAATCTCCAACTGTGACCTCTTGTGCATCCAGAAATTCATTTGCATCACCATTGGTGGACGTGTCTATCTAGGCTGCAAGGTCTTGATTAACCTCCCTATATCTCTCTGCCTCTTCATCCTCCTTTAAGACCCACCTTATAACCTATCTCTTTGATCAATCTTTTAGCCACCTGTCCAAGTATCTCCGTGTTTGGTTCAGTATTGATTTTTGTCTGGTTACACTTATGTGGAGCACCTTTGGACATTTCTCTACATTAAAGGCACCATATAAATGAAGGATGTTGTTGTTGTGAGTTCAAGTCCTATTCCAGAGACTTGACCATAATATCTAGGCTTACCACTCCAGTGCCACACTAAGTGAGAGCTGCACTGACTGTCTTCCCAATCAGACTTTAACCCAAAGCCCCATCTGCCCTCTTAAGTGAATGTTGAAAGATCCTACAGCATCAATTCGAAGAAGACCACGGGAGTTCTCCCTGATGTCTGAACCAATATTTATCTCTCAACCAACATCATGTAAAAAAAAAAGGATGATCTGGCTGTTTGTGGGATCTTGCTGTGCGCAAATTGGCTGCTGCATTTCCTATCTTACAACGCATCAAAATTACTCCATTGTTTGTAAAGTGTTTTGGGACCTCCTGAGACCATTAAAGGTGCTGTAGACGTTCAAGTTCTTTCATTCTTTATTGCTTCAACCCAAGTCTGCTATGAAGCGCCTGCATTAATTACTGCTTTCTGCTTCCCAGATCCCTGTCTGAATGGTGGTGCCTGCCTGGATGGAATCAACTCCTTCGTTTGTAACTGCCTGCCAGGCTTCACGGGCACCCGGTGCGCTGACGAGATCAACGAGTGCCAGAGCAACCCATGCCACAATGGGGGCACGTGCACGGATTATGTCAACAGTTACACCTGTACCTGTAAAGCTGGGTTTAATGGACTGCACTGTGAGAACAATATTCCAGACTGCACTGAGAGGTGAGTGAGATATGCCTGTCGTTTTTACTGGAACCACACGAGCATTTGGGCAGTCTCAACCCAGCAGCTACTAGGCATCAACACACTGCTCGTAATATGCCACAAGTTGGTATTAAATTGACAACCTCACCCAGAGGATGGCTGGTGTGGTGAAGTGGAAATTATCAGACTGCTTCTGAGGTTTGGGACGAACCTTATCATTGGGCAGAATAGACTTGCAGCTATAAAAGAAGAATTTGCATTTATATTGCGCCTTTCACAGCCCTCAGGCCGTCTCAAAGAGTTTAACAGCCAATGGAGTAAATTGAAGTATTGTAATGTGAGAAACGCAGCAGCCAATTTGTGCACAGCAAGATCCAAATAGTAATGTGATAATGACCAGATAATCTAGTGATGATGATTGAGGGATAAATATTGGCCAGGGCGCTGGGGAAGAACACGCCTGCTTTTCTTCAAAATAGTTGTCATGGGCTCTTTTACCTCCACCCGAGAGGGCAGGTGGGATGAGGGAGGGGGGGAGGCATTTGGTTCAAAGCTCGGATGAAAGATGGTACCTCATGCAGTGCAGCACTCCCTCAGCACCGTGCCAGCCTAGAGTTTGTGCTCAAGTCTCTGGAGTAGGATTTGAACCCACAGGCATCTTCTGACTCAGAAGTGAAAGTGAGTCCCACGGAGGCACAGCATAACCATGATGTACCTGACTTTGGATGACTACAAGTAGAATGTGTTCCAATCTCCAGCATCGGCGTCCCTTACTTTGTGCACAAAGTAAAGTGGACTTATCTGTGAAGGACCTCACTGACTCGTGGGCCATTTGAAAGCGTCCTCTTGAGAAGTTTGGTTTTACTGCACAGGAAATTAAGAACAGTATAGGGGCATTGCAAAGCGAGTGTCGGAGTAGCTACACTTGTATTTACAATTAAAATAAAAATTTCAATGATACAATTGAATCACACAGTTGAAGAAATGGGTCTTACTTGAAGTGATCTGTGAGATAGTTATCCGAGAAAAAGATCAAAGCTAGAGGCTGACGGTGGTTGGAAGTTCTGCTGCTCTGTTTGCTGGCTTCACTAGTAGCCATGCTGACTGAGAATGTTTGAGATCCACCTGTTCAGCAATAGATAATTGTAAATAAAAACTAAGTGCTGGAAATACCCTGCAGGTCTGGCAGCACCTGTGGAGAGAGAAACAGTTAATGTTTCAGCTCTGTGACCTTTCATCAGAACTCCTAGATAATTGTACACTGGCACCATGCCAGGACCTGCCGCAAAGTGATATGGGTGTCTCTTACAGTGGCTGTTAAGTGAATAATCCGCACTGCCTTGACCCTTTCAGCCAGTAGATGATTAGTAAGCACTCACTCCAAAATCAGGTCATGTGAATGGATTTCCATTTCTTAAAGGAAACTCCAAGTCCTACAACTTGTGTTTAGTGCACTCTCTAGTCCCCCAGTTAATGGGCTCCAGTTATTATTTCCCCTTTTCCCCCCTTCCCTTAGCCGATCCCCTGCAAACCTAAACTCGTGTTGGGGTGAATTTGCACAGATGCCGGCAGTCCTTCAGTTAGCTCGTGTGCCCATTGCCCAGCAGTGAATGTTACCAGGGCCACAGTGGCTCAGTTGGTAGCACTCTCATTCTGAGTCACAAGGTTGTGGGTTCAAGACCCACTGCAGAGACTTGAGCTGATAATCCAGGCTGACTCTTTAGGTACTGATGGGAGCTGCCCTGACAGAGTAGCGGTCTTTCAGATGAGAGGTTAAACCGAGGGCCCTGTCGGACTTCTTGGATAGACGTAAATCCCATGGTACTATTTGAAGAAGAGCGGGGAAGGGAAGTTCTTGGGCCAATATTTATCCCTCAACCGACATCTCATTATCTAGTAATTTACTTCATTGCTGTTTTTGGGTGCTTGCTGTGTGCAAATTGGCTGCCACGTTTCTGACATTGCAACAGTGACTATACTTCAAAGGTATCCCATTGGTTGTAACATCCTGAGGTAAAAGGTACTATAGAAATACAAGTCTTTCTTTCTTATTCTTGATATTAGCTATGCAAATATCACATCCCAACCTAATCCTGATGCCCCCACTGATGCTCTTTCTGGCAGGAGAGATCAACAAGAAACATTAAATAAATATAAAACGCATGGAACTGGGAAATTGCTCCATAACTGCAGCGCAGGTTCATTAAACGTGTCTTTCTCAGTCATGATACTGATGACCATCTACAATGCTGCACTGTTCTACTTATCAAATTAGTACACTTTAATATATGTTAGAGTTATTCTGGAATTGCTGGTGATTATGTGATAACTGCCAGCAGTTGGTTTACTGTGCCTGTAGCCTGGAGGCTGTGACTGAGACATTCTGGCAGAACCTCCACAGTGGAAAAACATGAATCAGGACAGAACTGCTTCAAAACAAAGGGTGAATGTTGATGTTACTCTTTCTTTTAGCTCCTGTTTCAATGGAGGGACCTGTTTAGATGGCATTAACTTGTACAGCTGTCACTGCCGCTCTGGTTTCACTGGTTCCAATTGCCAGTATGACATTGATGAGTGTGACTCGCAGCCTTGTCTGAATGGAGGGATGTGCGTCGATGGGCTGGAGTCCTTTAGGTGTACCTGTCCCCATGGGTACACAGGTGACCGGTGTCAGGTAAGGATATACTTATTGCTACATCCCTCTTGCCTTCCTCCCACTTTCTGTTTCGTGCTGGAGTACAATTCCATGGGTATCCTCCAATACCTCACCTATTAACCACGGTGTAACTGTACCCATTAACAACAGTCTGACTGCACCCATTAAACTGGGTTCTGAGTGTATCTGTATCCCTTGACACCTTTGCAAACTGTAGAACACCAGCTGTACTCTATGGGTGGAGATGACGAGTGTGGATTCTCCTTTGAGGTTGGGTGAAAGTGAACCTGGCTGATCTTTCTTGCCTATCTCTTGCCAGTTGGCTACAAAGTGGGGAATGCAGAGGCCCAAGAGTAGATCTGCATCGCTGTGTACTGCCACAGAGAGACGAGAGGAAAGGCTCAAACAGAGATACGGCTGAATAAAACTTCATGACTTTGATAGCAATCTGTTCCCTTCCCCTCTCAGATCACTACAGACTGGTGCAGCAAGTCCCCCTGCAAGAACGGCGGCCAGTGTCGACCAACAAGGACATCCTTTACCTGTGACTGCGCGAGCGGTTGGGCGGGGCGCTACTGCGACATCCCCAACGTGTCATGCGAAGTGGCTGCAGCACAGAGAGGTAGGAGCAATGAGAGCACTGGGAACCCTGCCATCTCCACAAGATCCCAGCTGAAGAAGGCTACTTCAGCCATCCCAGTTCATCTATCCAGAAGGAACCTACTTATACCCCGCATCACCACCACAGATCCAACTATTTCTTAAATGATTTTTTAGGTTTTTGTCTTCTCTACTCAACCCTGAAGTCAATTAGGAGTAGTGTTCCAATAAAAATATTCTGAGATTAGCAGAAATGGATAAGAAAAAGAAAAGAATGCTGATTGTAATTCTTTGTAACTCTGTATTTAGAAGGTGAGAAGTGTAAGAACAGTAGGATACCATGACAAAAACATTTATCAACAGCACCACACAAATCCTTAACCCTTCATCTTAATTCGTTGTCGCAGAACCTTCTGGGTTTACTACCCAGTTTATGCCTGTGTGTAAGTGATGCCCAAAGCTGGCTCTCCAACATGTCTTGCAACAACTCGTTCAGATTATGTAAGCATTACATTATCAACCTCCCACTAGAATCGACATAAAATACTGAGTGAATGAATTAACCCTTTTTTGCCAATTATCGAGGAAGAAATCATGCCACAAAATCATGAACTAACAATTGTTAAGCCTTAGAATCATAGTTTGCCGCACTTGAACATTGAGCACGCAAATAATGACTGGATTGACAAACTAAATGACAGCGGTTTCAGAAGCAGTTTAGTTATGTCATAACCAAGCAGTTATAACTGTTTGCTGATTATAAATTTACAGTTGAGAGTGTCTGAAATGGTTATAAATTGGTGGGTGAAATTTAGTATTAGTCGCCTTACACAGCTGACAAGCTTACCCATTTAGAAATGGTGTGTAGTTGACAAATTAATTTCAATATAGATAAATGCAAAGACGTTCCTGCGATGTGACATCCAGTGCAAGCAGGTTGGATGATGCATGAACAACCTTGAGAAGTGAAGCCAGGTAATTGACTGGCATGCAAATTGGAAATGTAATTCTTTGTAACTCTGTATTTAGAAGGTGAGAAGTGTAAGAACTGTAGGATACCATGACAAAAACATTTATCAACAGCACCACACCAATCCTTCACGGATGTTCTAGCATGGAGGGAGCTTCATTTTAATTGTGCTATACTGTGCCTGACCTGGGATTGCTTAATGCTGACATTGAATGCTAGCATTAAGCAACGCACCTTAATGTTAAAAGCAGCTCTGCTTTGTATCCTGAATCATGCTGCTTGCACCCAACTTCCTCTTGCGCCAGCTAAGAATCATGTAGATTTTGTGTTTTTAAAAAGGAGAGCAGACGTGAAAACAAATACTTTCTGTTTTTACGTTAAAATATGTTTTCATTGCTCTTTACAAAAGGAGTGGCTACAACTCAGCTTTGCCATCATGGAGGCTCATGTTTCGTCACTGGAAGCGCACATTACTGTGTCTGTCCCAAGAGTTACACAGGCAGCTACTGTGAGAATGAGGTTGACCAGTGTGCCTCCAACCCGTGTCACAATAGTGCCATCTGCAGGAGCTTCATCGGAGGCTACATGTGTGAGGTGAGGAGTGATGTTGGGCACAATGCTACATCTCAAAGGTTCATTCTTAAACGCTGCTAGTAAAGGGCCTACAAGCAGATGCTGCAAACTCCCTCATTTTTACTGGTGGGAGTTCTTGCTTTTTTTTTATTTTTAGAGATACAACACTGAAACAGGCTCTTCGGTCCACCGAGTCTGTGCCAACCATCAACCACCCATTTATACTAATCCTACATTAATCCCATATTCCTACCACATCCCCACCTGTCCCTATATTACCCTACCACCTACCTATACTAGGGGCAATTTATAATGGCCAATTTACCTATCAACCTGCAAGTCTTTGGCATGTGGGAGGAAACCGGAGCACCCGGAGGAAACCCACGCAGACACAGGGAGAACTTGCAAACTCCACACAGGCAGTACCTAGAATTGAACCCGGGTCGCTGGAGCTGTGAGGCTGCGGTGCTAACCGCTGTGCCGCTCTCTATTATTACCACAAAGTCCTTACAGTTTCAAGAAGAAACGAAATGTCGGAAATACACTGCAAATCTGTGTGGAAAGTTTCTTGCCTTTCGCTTGTTAGATGTTAATGGACCTGTTGTATTCCCAGCATTTTTGTGTACATTTCAGAACTTGCCATTTATTCCTTATTTCCATCTGTGCGATTTACTTTGCAATCTTTTGACTAATCTTTAAACAAGGCGGACAGCAATCTTTTCCAAGAGAGAAGTAGAATAGAGAGAGCTTCATTCTGAATCAAACAGTCCTCGACCTGACTAAGGACTGCTTGATTGGGCACTTGAGACAGAAATTATTCCATTCCCAGCTCTTGGCACCTATCACGTTGGGCAGAATGCTGTTACAAACATACAGAATGAGAGGCATGAAAGGACCAACTGGTCAATCTAGCCTGCCCCACACCATGATGGCTGCAGCATCATGACTAGAGGCTCCCTTCCTCCGTTGCTGCCCCCACATCCCCTCCCCCCAATTCCCCAGCACAGCTATGTAATCTCCTGGGAGAAGGAAAAACCCGGGACCAATGAGGGATAAAAAAAAAACTCTGGAAAATTCCTCTCCGACCCCCCCTCAGGCAATCGAAACTAGTCCAGGAGATCACACAAACCAAGTATTATCTATAAAGACACTCACCTTCTGTATGATGTAATCTCTGTCCCAGTGAGAAACCGGTCCAGCTCCCTCGTGTAGGCAGAGATTCAGCACCCACTACAACAGCTGGCAAAGCATGCCAGAAACTCACTGCTATCTGGGAAAAGAGAAAGTGCTTTACATCCAGACTTGTCCTACTATTGCCTAGTTTATACTTCCCTGGTCATCTCCAATCTGTTAACTGGAATAATCTATCACCGAATTGGCAGCCTGCACATTTTGCCCTCCAGAGTTCATGCCACCCTGTGTCAGCCAGATGGGGGAATCTCCACTGTATTCACTTATGATGGAAATAAATGCTAAAAAATGAAAATTCCAATTCGGACCAGCATTAACTATCAATTATCACGTGTTGTATATTGATTTGATTTTTGTTCTTTCTGCCTGTTTTAAGGTATTTCTGTTTTCTTGTACTCTGCATTTCTCCCTTCCATGGTTGAGACATTAGTGCCATGGGATCTTTTACATTTTCCTATTTCGACGAGGAGCCAGGGGAGTTTTCCTGGTGTCCTGGCCAATATTTATCCCTCAATCAACATCAATAAAATAGATTATCTAGTCATTCTCTCATTGCTGTTGGTGGGAGCTTGCTGTGCACAGATTGGCTGCTGCATTTCCTGCATTACAATAGTGACTAGACTTCAGAAAGGTATTTCATTGGTTGTGAAGCACTTTGGGATGTCCTCGATCGTGAAAGGTGCTATGTAAAATCCAAATTCTTTCCTCTCTCTTCCTTTGTCTTTCTTTACTTTCCTAACCATTATTAAAGTTTGGTAGATAGGTGTCTGCCTGAGCTGCTCCTTATCTGCTCACCAGGGTAATCACTGCCCCCAGCATTTCTGTCTTCCTCTCAATCAAGAACCTTAAGGCACCCCATTTGGCAGTCGGGAGCTGCAGGTGCCAACGCACGCAATCCCACTCTGGCATTGTGCCTGGGACTGTCGTCCTACCATCAAGTGGCAAACCATCAGAAACATCTCTGTCCATCAAACTGTAAAGAGTTGCATTTATCGCGTCAAAAGATGAATTAAACTTTGACCTCTTTCCCTCAGTGCATGCCGGGCTACAAGGGGAAAAACTGCAAGCTGGAGGTGAATGAGTGCGAATCAAATCCATGCCAGAACGGAGGCACTTGCCTTGACCTGATTGGCCGTTACATCTGCTCCTGTCCACCAGGAACTCTGGGTAAGTGTGTTTGAATCCATGCGTAAACGGGTTTGTAAATAGGAGGCAGGGGACTGTTACTGACAGAAAGGTAGGAGGTTATTATTGAGCTCTACCAAAAGCAGTGTTACACAATAACAAAGAGCAAGAGCAGAGTAGAAAGGATTTGGGTTGTGTAAATTGTCCACTATTTCCGGGTTAACTGAGGATTAAATGTATAATTTAATGTTGTTCCTTTGGCCTCTGGAATCTGAATTGACCTTGGTTCCATTTTCCACCATTCTGATGTCAGACTCTTTGAGATGAGATTTTCTGAGCAGCAATATATCCAAATCTAACCACTGGAGTTAAATTGCCACCAGAAACAAGGCGCCCATATTGAAACTGACCACGTTGTATTACTGGGAGAATATTCTGGAGAGATGAGAACCTTGTTACCTTACACTTGTACAAGCTAGACCTACCCTGTTTCCCTTGGTTGAGGAGTCCATAACCAGGGGGCATAAATTTAGGGTAAGAGGTTTCGAGGGTAAATCTTTTTCACCCAGAGGGTGGTGGGGATCTGGAACTCACTGCCTGAAAGTGTAGTAAAGGCAGAAACCATCATAATATATAAAAAGTACTAGGAAAGACACTTGAAATGCCATAATCTACAAGGCTACGGACCAAGAGCTGGAAAGTGGGATGGCTACATGTCGGCAAGCATGGTCATGATGGGCCAAATGGCCTCTTTTCGTGCTGTAAGTTTTTATGATGCTATGATTGAGCCCACCTTCCTGTGGTGAAGAAGTGCTGTAACACTGCAGCAGGGAAATAATAATGTTAAATATCAGCAAAATTTAGATAATATAAGCTTGATTTTAAAATGCTACACTTGAGGGATACAAAGCAAAAATCAGTTGGGAACTTTAGCTCCCATCAAGAAGAGGCACCATATTTGGATAAATAATTGCCAATCCCAGGGAGTTCTTTACATATGAGATTTGTAGGGTTTCATGTAAAGATTATACAGCAGGATAGCTGGTGTGAATTTCAACCTTAGTCTTCTAGTCAACTCACCTCTGAACCGTTCTCATTCTACTCATCCTCAATTCTCCTACAGCTTGTATGTGAAGTCTTTGCTACAATGCTTCAACTGTCTTTGACCACTTAGAATTATCTTTCTCAGGTGTCCTTTGTGAAATTAATGAAGATGACTGCGGCCTCTCTCCCGGCACGAATGTGCCCAAGTGTATGAATAACGGTACCTGCGTGGACAGAATCGGAGGCTACACCTGTCACTGCCCACCAGGGTTCACTGGCGATCGATGTGAAGGTGACATTAATGAATGCCTGTCAAACCCTTGTAACCCACAGACGACCATTGACTGTATTCAGCTGCCTAATGATTACCAGTGCGTGTGCAAGCCTGGCTTCACAGGTCAGTGAGATAACTGTATCTAGCATGGCACTGATTTAAGATAATTTCTCCCCTGCACAGTCTCTCTGGCTCAATTTCCCAAATATCTGTGACATTGCTCACCATTTTCTGTCTCATTTTGATCTAGTCTGTTGAATACACCCATAAGTGCATTCCAATCCAACCAGTCCTCATCTCTCTTTTTTCCTGTTTCTTGCTCACACCACAGAGTTGTTTGGAATAATCCAGTCTCTCATTGATACACAACATACACTTCTTAATCCAATCTCTCTCTCTTTCTCTCTTTAAAGCACTTTTACATTACACACTTGCTGATGTCCAATCAGTTGCTCTCTGAAGATTAAAAGCATCAGATTACCTGTAATGCTGTGGCACTTATGAACTCTGCCAGGTGACTTGGCTCTGCTTCTGCTCAGTTTCTAATGAAGATTGGTATCCATTGGGAATGTAAAAAAGGGGGGGGGGGGGATGTGGATGTGGCAGTTCACCAGAAGGTCAGTCTCTCAAAACCAAAGCACTGTACACAGAATTTACACTAGCAAAATAGGCCATTCAGCCCAACTATGCCATTGTTTATGCTCCACATGAGTTTTCTCCCACTCTAATTACTTCATCTTACCCTGCCGACATATCCTTCTATTCTCTTCTCCCTCCTGTGTTTATCTAGCTTCCCCTTAAATGCATTTATGCTGTTTCCCTCAATGACTCCATGTTGTACCAAGCTCCACATTTTCACCACTCTTTGGGTGAAGACGTTTCTCCCGAATTCCTTATTAGATACATTAATGACTATCTTTTATTTGTGATTCCTAGTTTTGGACTACCCCATAGGTAGAAACATCTGTATATCTACCCTATCGAACCCCTTCATGATTTTAACGTCCTCAATCAGGTTACCTCTCTGAGTTTCTCTAGAGTAAAGAACCCAACCTGTTCAGCCTTTCCTGATGATTATACCCTGTCAGTTCTGGTAACAGTCTTGTAAACCTTTTCTGCATTTTCTCCAGTACCTCTATATCCGTTTTGTAATACGGAGACCTGAAATGTGCATAGTGCGTCAAGCATGGTCTAACAAAGGTCATATACAAAGTTTAACTTAAATTCTCCGCATTTCAATTATATTCCTTTAGCAATGTACTTTGTTTGCACTTTCTATGGCTTTGTTAACCTACCTTGCTGCTTTTAATAATTTTGTATCTGGTGTAGAAGTAAAGAAATGAAAACATTTGCGAACCTTTGTTTGCATAACTCTGCAATGAGATGACTTTGCCTTAAAATGTGAGTATGTTGTGTCACACTTGTGTGACACTTTTTAAGCAAGTAATTATGATGCAAGGTTTCCGTGACTGCTCCCTCTGCCTGTGATGAATGATGATGACCCTTCTTCCTCTGCAAGTGCCCTTTGACCACCCCCACACCTCCTCCCACGACAGCTCAGTTCATCCTGTGTTTTATTTTCCTCTTCTACCGTAGGCCGCCAGTGCCAAAGTGTCATCAACATGTGCGAGTCTCAGCCCTGTCAGAATGGCGGACACTGCAAAATCACTGTTAACACACCGCTCGGCTATACCTGCAAGTGTCAACCGGTGAGTGCCAATAAAAAATATTGATATTGTGTTGGAAACCGTCCCTCTCCAGTGAGATGTGCCACTTCCCCTCCTCTTTCCCCACCCCATTCCTGATTTTTTTTTTTCTTTTGCTTATTTTTTTATTGGAGAAAGTTTTTTTCCAATGGCCTTTACCCCATGGGTCTGTCTGGAAACTTTCTGCTCAGCTGTGCTGAGGTGGGGTAAGATTACAATTGGCCTCAGTGCCCGTGAGTGGGGGAGGGCGGGGGGGTGATCAGATAGGGTTCCTGCTCCTGGTTGCTGCTTACAGCTCTGGTTGCTGGATGAGGACCAGATGAGTATCAGTTGGAAACGTCTCTCGTGCCCAGTGGTTAACATCACTAATTATCTGGATTCACCCAGGAAGAGTAGCCACTTGAACAAGGTAGCAAAGGGCCGCCAGTCTCTGTGAACCTAATAACCCAGCACGACTTGGAGAAAACAGTGATGAGAAACAGAACCTGTACTTTTTTTTTTTTCCTTCTGTCATTCTCGGCATGTGAGTGCCACTGGCAAGGTTGGCATTTATTGCCCATCTGTAGTTGCCTGTATTTGATACAACTGAGTGGCTTGCTAGGCCACATCAGAGTGAAGTTAAGAGTCAGCCACATTGGTGTGAGACTGGAGTCACAAATAGGCCCAGACCGGGTAAAGATGGCATATTTCCTTCCCTAAAGGACATTAATGGACCAGTTGGGTTTTTAAAGACAATCCAACAGCCATATGCTCCCTTTTACTGATGCCTGCTTTTTATTTCTGAATTTTTGTTTCAACTGAATTCAAATTCTGAAGCCACCAGGATGGGATTGGAACACACTTTTTCTGAATTATCAGAAGCCTCTGGATTACTACAACAACAACTTTAATGTAGTAAAACATCCCAAAGGTGCTTCACAAGAGGGTTATCAAACAAAATTTGATACTAAGTCATATAAGGAGATTTTAGGACAGGTGACCAAAAAACTTGGTTAAGGGAGGAGAGGAAGGTTTAGGGGAGGGCATTGCAGAGCTTAGAGCCTAGGCAGCTGAAGTCACAGCCGCAGTGGTGGAACGATTAAAATCAAGATATGGAGGAGGGCAGAGTTCTCGGAGGGTTGTCGGGCTGGAGAAGGTAACAGATAGGGAGGGACTAGGCCATGGAGGAATTTGAAAAGAAGAATGAGAATTTTTAAATTGGGGTGGGGTCTGTCCAGGAGCCAATGTAGGTCAGTGAGCCAAGGGGTGACGGGTCTTGGTGTAGGTCAGGATACAGGCAGCTAGACCAGTAACACAACTATTATGCTGTATGGCATGTTGCTTGGTGATTGGATGACTGTAAAGTGAACTCACTTGTGAGAGGATTAATAACCATTTGTTCTTTCTTGCAGGGCTACACTGGGCCAAATTGCGAGCGCAGTATTTTGACCTGTCGAGAGCTGGCCTGCCAGAACAGTGAGTTGTGCATCGAATCTCCTGTGGGAGCCCGCTGTACCTGTCCCCTAGGGCTTGCTGGTCTGGCCTGCCATCTTCCTGCCTCCACCAACAACAACAGCACCAGCTGCAGCAGCCGGCCGTGCCGCAACGGTGGCATCTGCAAGCCCAGCCGGCAGGTCCCCTTCTACCAGTGCCTGTGCCCGAAGGAGTTTGGTGGGAGTCACTGCGAGGTGTTGAGGCGATACACCCCTCCCATCAAGGAGCCGGCCTGCTCCTTCCAGGCGTGCCAAAGGAGGGCAGGCGATGGCTACTGCGACCAGGAGTGCAACACATATGTCTGCCAGTGGGACGGTGGGGACTGCTCGCTGTCAGTCGATGACCCCTGGAAGGAGTGCGGCTTTCAGGACTGTTGGCGCTACTTCAACAACAACATCTGCGATGAGTTTTGCAACAGTCGCGAATGTCTGTACGACAACTTTGACTGTCAGAACCAAGAGAGGACCTGCAAGTAAGTCCAGCCACTCGGGGATTGGTCAGCTGATCAGAATAGTGATTAATGCAGTTTAAGGTCCAGCCAGCTACAGGATTTGAAACCCCAGAGTTACTTAACTTCTATATTTTCTCTCTCTCTGACTTCATATCCTTATTAAGATCATAAGAAATAGGAACAGGAGTAGGCCATTCGGCCCCTTGAGCCCACTCTGCCATTCAATAAGATCATGGCTGATCTGATTGTGGCCTTAAATCCACTTTCCCGCCTGCCCCCCATAACCCTTGACTCCCTTGTAGATCAAAGATCTGTCTAACTCAGCCTCGAATATATTCAATGATCCAGCCTCCACTGCTGTCTGAGAAAGAGAATTCCAAAGATTAACAACTTATAACCCTCTTACTCTCTCAAATTGACCAGAATGTGACACTACTCCATAGTCTGGGCCTAAACCTAAGGCTCCTTGACTATTCTTGTGCTTAACCTTTGCCTTATAGCATTCTTGAGCACACAGTATTTACATAATGTGGCAATGTCCTATCACGGTTCTTGAAGTCTTCTCCCCTGCTGATGCTACACTTTTTATTTGCGCCTTCACCCAATTCTGAAACTGTTTTCTCCCTAGTTTCTCTTTTTTTTTTTGCTCCCTTTCCCCTGAACATACACACAGACACTCACATGACATGCACACACACTATTACATAGACTGTTTTATAAAGGACAAGAGCTATGAGCAGTGCCACAGGAGATCTGCTCCTCAGACCAGTGGAACAAGTGCTGCCTGGATTTTCTCAGTAACCTCAGTATGTGTTTTATTTTCACGGCAGCCCCCTATACGAGAAGTACTGTGCTGATCACTATGCTGACAAACGCTGCGACCAAGGCTGCAACAATGAGGAGTGTGGCTGGGACGGCCTGGACTGTGCCCCTGATGTACCTGAGCGCCTGGCTGAAGGGACTCTCATTGTCATCGTCCTGCTCCCACCAGACGAGCTGCTGAAAAGCAGCACCAACTTCCTGCAGAAACTGGGCTCCATCCTGCGTGCCACCCTGCGCTTCAAGCTTGACAGCAACGGCCAGTACATGATCTACCCGTACTATGGCAGCAGCTCCCGCAAGAAGCGCTCGGTGGCACTGGGCAGAGTGCCACGGGAGCTTGAGCAGGAAATCATCGGGTAAGAAGTTTCAGCATCCCACTTAGTTTTGGTTAAAATGGCTGGAGCTTGGATTCCCCCTCCACCCCACCCGTCCCCAACCCTGTTCAGGGAGACGATGAGCTAGTAAAGCAGAGGCCCAGGCCAGTGCCCTGGGGGCATGGGTTCAAATGCCACCATAGCTGGTGGAATTTAAATTCTATCAATTAATAAGTTGAATTAATTAATAAAATCTGGAATTGAAAGCTAGTCTCAGTAATATTTCCATGAAACTATCATTGATTGTTGTAAAAACACATCTGGTTCACTAATGTCCTTCAGAGAAGGAAAGCTGCTGTTCTTACCTGATCTGGCCGACATGTGACTCCAGACTCGCAGCAGTGTGGTTGACTCTTAACTGCCCTCTGAAATGGCCTAGCAAGCTGTTCAATTGTAAAGGGCAGTTGGGGATGGGCAACAAATGCTGGCCTTGTCAGCGACTCCTACATGACATGAAAGAATTTTTTAAAAAAAACAAAGCCTTCATACTGAGGTTGGTAGAGACACAGACATGGAGAAACCTGCAAGGGCACAGAAAGACCAGGGAGAGGTGGGAGCAGTAAGGGATGGGATAGACAGAGATAGAGAGGGGGTGTCAGAGAGGCAGAAAGCAGACTGGGCGAGAGAGGGGGGCAGCAGACAGGAGGAGAGAGAGGTGGGGATCAGACAGGGCAAGAGAGGGGTGGAGAGTGGACAAGGAGAGAGAGAGAGATGGGGAGCAGCCAGGTGACAAGCAAATTCCAGCTGGAGGGCATGAAAGTACCAGGCAGCCAGGGAGAATTTCAGAGGATACAGAGAGACTGTGCCTCATTCCTTGTTTAACTTCTTCTGTACGTTATTCCTTGATCTGCCCCATTACCTGTGGTACAGTCTGAGGTTGTGCTCTGTCTCGGCAGGTCAAAGGTGAATCTGGAGATTGATAATCGCCTCTGTCTCCAAGGAGCAGGTGAATGCTTCCCAACAGCAGAGAGTGCAGCTGCTTACATCGGTGCTTTGTCTGCAGTTGGTAACCTGCACTTCCCCTACCCCATCAAGGATGTTGACAGTAAGTATCTCGCTCTCTAATAACTTGAAAATATGAGTACAAATGAAACTATTCCCAATTATTTTCAGTTGGAAATCAAGGCATGGGTTTTGGCTCCATAAAACTTTCTTCTAGGTAAATGGCTACTACTGAGACAATAGACAAAGCTGGCACTTGGGAGAAGTGCAATGAATAATAAGTCAAGTCAATGACTGCACTTTCACTGGGTTCAGAAGTAGAACACTGTACATAAACGGGATTTATAGATCACAGCTCCCTGCATGTCTGGTTTATCTGAATGCTGCAGGAGAACCTATTTCAACTTGAAAAAACAAAAGACCATTCAGCCCATCAAGTTTACTCCTATTGCCTCAATCATGGGCTCTTCCCACCTACCCAAGAATTCTACGCTTACTTCCTAATCCATGTGTGAATTGAACAGATCTGCTAAATACCTCCCCAAACCTCAGTCCCCTTTCTGGACAGCTAACGATCCTTTTTAACTGTCAATTGAATTAACTACATTTTCTGGTAGCCTATTTCACCTAACATGTACCCTATGGAAAAGGAACAAATTTTTCACGTCCTTGCTCAAGGCTTATTGAGTTTGTTACTAAATATAGACCATTGTTTATGGTACTGTGGTCTCAATAACCCTTATCATTTTGCCTCCAAACTGCAATCTAATTCCCTTATTATAGCCCGTCTGTGAATCCTGTTTCCATATCTTCTACTGTGAGGGCATCGCCACTTCCCATCAGTGATAATTACAGATCTTCTTTTAAAAATCATCATTTTAACATCTTTGAGAGATTAAATGTGACAAGATAGAGGGTAGACAGTGGGCAAATGGTTATAATTTCATCGAGGAATTCAAATGGCCACATGACCCACTAGCATCTTTATTGTGGTGCTTCTTGGCATTATCTGAAACACTGAGCTAAGCGCCCGTCTTAATACTGGCTTTCCCCTCTCATAGCTTGGCGTCATGATGAATATTCTTCTTTGCCCCTGTCCACTCTAACACTTCTTTTGTGCTTTTCCCCCTCCCCCCAGGTGAGCACCTGTCACCACCGCCGCCCCCCATGAACCTCCTGCCGCTAATGATCGTCGCCGCGGTGATTCTCACGGTCATTCTGATCCTGGGGGTGCTGGTGGCAAGGCGCAAGCGGGAGCAGAGCTTGCTGTGGTTCCCAGAGGGCTTCACGCTTAAGAAGGACAGCAGCAACAAGAACAGGCGTGAGCCCGTGGGGCAGGATGCACTGGGGATGAAGTAAGGATCGTAGGCCGTAATTAGTGGAGCTTATCAAAATTGCCATTGAGGATTTTTACTGTGATCGGCCCTGGCATTCTCATTTTATTTACTGAGACAGTTAGGTGAAGGACCATTGTGTAGGTTACAGAGAGGAGAAAAGAGGAGGTACATCAAAATGTTGTGGTGAGGCGACCCTTAAGGTTGGATTTCGAAAGTCAAGGTAGTGAAGTGGCCCCAACCTTAAATTTTAGAAGCTAAGGTGGAGAGTTTGCAATTTTCAGGTTCATAGAAAGATTTAGTCAGGGTCTGTGTTCATAGAATCGTACAATTGTTACAACACAGAAGGAAGCCATTCGGCCCGTCGTGTCCGTGCCAGCCCTCTGAAAGAGCAACTCATATAGTCTTTTCCCCATAGCTCTGCAAATTCTTTCTGCAGATAATTATCCAGTTCTTTTTTGAAAGCCTCGATTGAATCTGCCTCCACCGCAATCTCAGGCAGTGCATTCCACTTCCTAACCACTCGCTGTGCAAAAATATTTTCCTCATGTTGCTGTTGATTTACTCTGTCCAGATCCCTCATAATTTTGAACACATCTATCAAGTCTCCGCTTAACCTTGTCTTCTCTAAGGAGAACAACCCCAGCTGCTACAGTCTGACCACGTAACTGAAGTCTCTCATCCCTGGAACCATTACTGCACCTTCTCTAATGCCTTCACATCCTTCCTAAAGTGTGATGCGCAGAATTGGACACAATACTCCAGTTGAGGCCGAGCTAGTGTTTTATAAAAGTTCATCATAGCTTCCTTGCTTTTTTTTATTTATTTAGAGATACAGCACTGAAACAGGCCCTTCGGCCCACCAAGTCTGTGCCGACCAACAACCACCCATTTATACTAACCCTACAGTAATCCCATATTCCCTACCAATTACCTACACTAGGGGCAATGTACAATGACCAATTTACCTATCATCTGCAAGTCTTTGGCTGTGGGAGGAAACCGGAGCACCCGACGAAAACCCACGTGGTCAGAGGGAGAACTTGCAAACTCCGCACAGGCAGTACCCAGAATTGAACCCAGGTCCCTGGAGCTGTGAGGCTGCGGTGCTGACCATTGCGCCTTTTGTACTCTATGTCCCTATTTATAAAGCCCAGGATCCTGTATCCTTTATTAACTGCTTTCTCAATCTGCTCTGCCCCTTCAATGATTTGTGCACATATAGCCCCAGGTGAAAAACTTGTGTGAATACTCTCAAAGGGTTCCACCTCCCTTTTTGAGAAACCAGGATGATTCCAGGTCTCAGGAGCATTTAAGTTATGAGGTAAAGTTAAGCTGTTTGAAAGAGGGCAGATCTTGAGTTGAAGTTAGTTTTGAGATTATAATGTGGGCTGATAAAGTTGATCTTAGCGAATTGTTCACAATGATGACTGGGTGATGAGTGAGGAGGGAAATCAGACGGAACTCTTTTCACTTACATCTTAATAAGTTTGTGGAATAGGATACCAGGGAAGACAATTAACATGGCCTGTTTGAATTTTGATTTTAAAGTCTTCATGTAAACCTTTAAACATAGTGTTACATGAAGATGTGAACATACAAATTAGGAGCAGGAGTAGGCCACTTGGCCCTTCTAGCCTGCTCCGCCATTCAACAAGTTCATGGCTGAACTGATTACTCCACATTTCCACCTACCCCCGATAACCTTCCACCCCCTTGCTTATCAAGAATCTATCTACCTCTGCCTTAAAAATATTCAAAGACTCTGCTTCCACCGCCTTTTGAGGAAGAGAATTCCAAAGACGATATGAGCATACGAATTTATAAGATAATGTAATTATAAGATAATGTCCCTTTAGTGTCTACAGAGAATTGCAGCAGTGAATCTTCACGCACTGTTTTAAATGCATTGGCGTGAGTTCCACACAGTGTTATGCGTCTTGTATGCAAAAATGCCAAAGCACAGGGCTCACCGTAAGCCCAGAAACAAGTTGGCTGGAATGTTTATTTGGTCATGGCAAGACTCTGGCCAAGCCCATTGGCAACCTGTTGCATCTTGCTTTGCTCTGATTGGTCACAAGGGTAACGGTTTAAGGGATGGGTATCATCATGGGCGGCACAGTGGCGCAGTGGTTAGCACCGCAGCCTCACAGCTCCAGGGACCCGGGTTCAATTCCGGATACTGCCTGTGTGGAGTTTGCAAGTTCTCCCTGTGTCTGCGTGGGTTTTCTCCGGGTGCTCCGGTTTCCTCCCACAAGCCAAAAGACTTGCAGGTTGATAGGTAAATTGGCCATTATAAATTGTCACTAGTATAGGTAGGTGGTAGGGAAATATAGGGACAGGTGGGGATGTTTGGTAGGAATATGGGATTAGCGTAGGATTAGTATAAATGGGTGGTTGATGTTCGGCACAGACTCGGTGGGCCGAAGGGCCTGTTTCAGTGCTGTATCTCTAATCTAATCTAATCTAATCTTGTTATCGTCGAGTACCAGTTTGGCTCTGTGATAAAACTCTTGAGTCAGGAGGTTTTGGGGTGCGGGCCCCACTCCAGGACTTGGCCACATTGTCCACGTTGAGCTTTCAATGCAGTACTGAGGGAGTGCTCCATTGTCACAGGTCCTAACTTTTGGATGAGATGTTAAACTAAGGCCTGTTCAGTTGGATGTAAAAGATCCCATGGCACTATATTGTAGAGTAGTGAGTCCAGTATTTGTTGAGCAGAGAGACCTTGGGGTGCAAGTATATAGTTCCCTGAAAGTGGCAACACAGGTAGACAGGGTGGTGAAGAAGGCATATGGCATGCTTGCCTTCATCGGCCGAGGCATTGAGTACAAGAGTTGAGACGTCATGTTACAGTTGTACATAACGTTGGTTAGGCTGCACTTGGAGTACTGTGTGCAGTTCTGGTCGCCGCACTACAGGAAAGATGTGGTTAAGCTAGAGAGGGTGCAGAAAAGATTCACAAGGATGTTACCTGGTTTGGAGGGCTTGAGTTATAAAGAGAGATTGGATAGGCTGGGTCTGTTTTCCCTGGAGCGAAGGAGGCTGAGAGGGGACATGATAGAGGTATATAAAATTATGAGAGGCAAAGATAGGGTAGATAGCCAGAGTCTGTTTCCCATGGTAGGGTGACTAGAGGGCATAGATTTAAGGTGAGAGGCAAGAGCTTCAAAGGGGTAAATTTTTCACACAAAGAATAGTGGGTATCTGGAATGAGCTGCCAGAGAAGGTGGTGGAATCAGGAACAGTAGCAACATTTATGAGGCATCTGGACAGGTACTTGAATGAGCAAGGCATAGAGGAATCTGGAATTAATGCAGGCAGGTGGGATTAGTATAGATAGGCATTATGGTCGGCATGGACATGGTGGACCGAAGGGCCTGTTTCTATGCTGTACGACTCTATAACGCCACCCAAACAGATTAAATAGTCATTTATCTCACTTTTTTTTGTTGTGGGACTTTATTTTGTGCATTGACTGGCATGGTTGCCTATATAACAAAAATGGTTACATTTCAAAAGTAATTCTTTGGCTGTAATGTGGTCTTGGGAATGCTGAGAATGTGAAAGCCACTGTATAAATACGGTTCATTCATTCTTTCTTCTGGCTTGGCCTCTTCTTGTATCTCCCACCCCTCCCTCCCACCCAATACAAAAGAAAACTTCAGGATAAAACAAGTTAAGCATTGCTTGTATATTAAAAGCAAAATACTGCGGATGCTGGAAATCTGAAATAAAAACGAGAAATGCTGGAAACACTCAGCAGGTCTGGCAGCATCTGTGGACAGAGAAGCAGAGTTAACGTTTCAGGTCAGGTCTGTACTAATGCTTTGTCTTTCAACACACCATTAACATATCTTTGCTCCAAGACCTTCTGGTCAGCTATTCTGTGACCTTGTCTTATCTACACCTTCTCCTTTGTTGTCTCTTGCCCCAGCCCCACTTTATAACCTTTTACATTTCTAATATTTGCCAGTTCTGAAGAAGGGTCACTGACCTGAAATGTTATCTCTGCTTCTCTCTCCACAGATGCTGCCAGACCTGCTGAGTATTTCCAGCATTTCTTGTTTTTATTGCTTGTATATTCTCCGCAAGTTAGTATGGATTCATGCTGGCTCTCACCAAGCACATGATTTGGACGATGAAAGGGTCAGAGGGATCAGCCCTTCCATTGTATACCATAGTTACCATAAGATTTGGACGAGAAGGCCTATCTCTGGTTTGTGAAAATATTTTGAGTTCTCCACTGGAGCATTACAATGTGCCTGAGTGCCCCTGGACTGAAGAGGAGCAAAAACATCCAGGGTTCCCCTTTCCCGGCTATTATCTCGTGTACTCTACTGGGAAGTGCATGCATTTGTATGTTTGGTTATGGGCAATGTCTTCCACTGAGAACCCAATGCAGCCTCATAGTGTGATTTCATCAACACTGTTGCTGTGATTTGTTTCAAAGAGTCTGTTTCTGGGCCCACAAGACTTGATGGCAGAGGACCTACTTTCACAGCAGTTTCACAACTGATGTCCTAATGTTTCTCACCAGGCACATCTCCAAATCCATGGTGGAGGAGGGTTTGATCAGCGAGCGGGACCTTCAGACCGAACAGTGGTTGGACACAGAGTGCCCTGAGGCAAAACGACTCAAGGTGAGGAGTGTCTCAGTTTCCTTGCACTTTGAGTTGTCCATCACAGCAGCTTTCTCCACCCCTGCAGAACTGCACAGATTATATAAGGTGTTTTCAACGGGATAGTGAGTGTTATGATATGTTCACTGAGTTTGAACATGCTCTTTTCAGCTCTAGGACCTAGACATATACATAGAAAATAGGAGCAGGAGTAGGCCATTTGGCCCTTCGAGCCTGCTCTGCCATTCATTATGATCATGGCTGATCATCCAACTCAGTTCCCTGTTCCTGCTTTCACCCCCATATCCTTTGATCCCTTTCACCCCAAGAGCTATATCTAACTCCTTCTTGAAAACATACAATGTTTTGGCCTCAACTGCTTTCTGTGGTAGCGAATTCCACAGGTTCACCACTCTCTGGGTGAAGAAATTTCTCCTCATCTCAGTCCTGAATGGTTTACCCAGTATCCTTAGACTATGACCCCTGATTCTGGACTCCCCCCACCATCGGGAACATCCTTCCTACATCTACCCTGTCAAGTCTTTTTATAATTTTATAGGTTTTTATGAGATCCCTCCTCACTCTTCTGAACTCCAGCGAATATAAGCCCAACCGACTCAATCTCTCCTCATACGTCAGACCTGCTATCCCAGGAATCAGTCTGGTAAACTTTCGCTGCACTCCCTCTATATCAAGAACATCCTTCCTCGAGATAAGGAGACCAAAACTGCACACAATATTCCAGGTGTGGCCTCATCAAGGCCCTGTATAATTGTAGCAAGACATCCCTGCTCCTGTACTCGAATCCTCTCGCTATGAAGGCCAACATAACATTTGCCTTTTTTGCCTATTGGACCCGCATGCTTACCTTCAGCGACTTGTGTACGAGAACACCCAGGTCTCGTTGCATATTCCCCTCTCTCAGTTTATAACCGTTCAGATAATCTGCCTTCCTGTTTTTGCTACCAAAGTGGATAACCTCACATTTATCCACATTATACTGCATCTGCCATGCATTTGCCCACTCACTCAACTTGTCCAAATCAACCTGAAGCCTCTCTGCATCCTCCTCGCAACTCACCCTCCCACCCAGTTTTGTGACATCTGCAAATTTGGAGATATTACATTTAGTTCCCTCATCTAAATCATTAATATATATTGTGAATATCTGGGGTCTTAGCACCGATCCCTGAGGTACCCCAATAGTCACTGCCTGCCATTCAGAAAAAGACCAATTTATCCCTACTCTTTGTTTCCTGTCTGCCAACCAATTTTCTATCCATCGCAATAGATTACTTCCAATCCCATGCGCTTTAATTTTACACGCTAATCTCTTATGTGGGACTTTGTCGAAAGCCTTCTGAAAGTCCAAATAAACCACATCCACTGGCTCCCCCTCATCAACTCTACTAGTTACATCCTTGAAGAATTCTAGTAGATTTGTCAAGCATGATTTCCCTTTTGTAAATCCATGCTGACTCTGCCCGATTCTACCACTGTTCTCCAAGTGCTCTGCTATAAAATCTTTGACAATGGACTCTAGAATTTTCCCCACTACCGACATCAGGCTGACTGGTCTATAATTCCCTGCTTTCTCTCTACCTCCCTTTTTAAATAGTGTGGTTACATTAGCTACCCTCCAATCTGTAGGAACTGTTCCAGAGTCTATAGAATCTTGGAAGATGACCACCAATGCATCCGCTATTTCTAGGGCCACTTCCTTAAGTACTCTGGGATGCATACCATCAGGCCCTGGGGATTTATTGGCCTTCAATCCCATCAATTTCTCCAGCACCATTTCTCTACTAATACTGATTTCCTTCAGTTCCTCTCTCTCACTAAGCCCTGTGTTCCCCAACATTTCTGGTATGATATTTGTGTCCTCCTTTGTGAAGACAGAATCAAAGTATGCATTTAGTTGGTCAGCCATTTTTTTGTTCCCCATGATAAATTCCCCTGTTTCTGACTGTAAGGGACCTACATTTGTCTTCACTAATCTTTTTCTCTTCACATACCTATCGAAACTTTTACAGTCAGTTTTTATGTTCCCCGCAAGCTTGCTCTCGTACTCTATTTTCCCCTTCTTAATCAGTCCCTTGGTCCTCCTTTGCTAAATTCTAAACTGCTCCCATTCCTCAGTTCTGTTGTTTTTTTCTGGTGAATTTATATGCCTCTTCCTTGGATCTAATGTTATCTCTAATTTCCCTTGTAAGCCATAGTTTGGCTACCTTTCCCATTTTATTTCTGTGCCAGACAGGAATAAATAATTGTTGCAGTTCATCCATGCACTCTTTGAATGTTTGCCATCGCCTTTCCACCATCATTCGTATAAGTAACGTTTCCCAATCCATCATAGCCAACTCACGCCTCATACCTTCGTAGTTTCCTTTATTAAGATTCAGGACCCCAGTCTCAGAATCAACTACGTCACTCTCCATCTTGATGAAGAATTCTATCATATGGTCGCTCATCCCCAAGGGGTCTCGCACAACTAGATTGTCAATTATTCCCCTCTCATTACACAATACCCAGTCTAGGATGGCCTGTTCTCTACTTGATTCCTCAACGTATTGGTCCAGAAAACCGTCCCGTATACACTCCAAGAATTCCTCCTCTACTGTATTGTGAGTAATTTGATTTGCCCAATCTATATGCAGATTAAAGCCACCCATAATTACAGATGTTCCTTTATCGCATGCATCTCTAATTTCCTGACCTAAGTTCTTTTCCAGCCTCGACTGATGGGACCAAAGTTTTCTTTGTCTATCTGTCTGCCCGACTGTGTCTCTCTCTGCTAGTCATAATTCTACATGAAATGTGATTGTCTCAATTCAATTCCATGCAACACTAAACAGCACTGAATTTGGGAATCTCATTCAGAAAGGACATCTGGATGACTGCTGTGGGAAATGTCTCAATGATGTAGTCAATGCCACTCTGTTAAGACTGGTACTAGTAAACAAAATTAGAGCACATGGGATTGGGAGTAATTTACTAGTATGGATTGAGAATTGGTTAACCGACGGATGTCAAAGAGTTGGAATAAACAGGTCATTCTGAGGATGGCAGGCTGGTACTAGTAGGGGGGAGCTACTAGGGCCACAGCTGGTCACAATATAGAAAATTGATTTGGATGTGGGGACCAATTGTAATATTTCCAAATTTGCTGATAACACAAAACTAGGTGGGAACGTAGGTTGTGACGAAGATGCAAGGAGGCTTCAAGTGGACTTGGACAGGCTAAGTGAATGGGCAAGAACATGGCAGATGGAATATAATGTGAATAAGTATGAAGTTATCTACTTTGGTAGAAAAAAAACAGAAAGACAGACTATTTCTTAAATGGTCAGAGGTTGGGAAGTGTTGGTATCCAAAGAGACCTGGATGTCCCTGTTCATGAGTCACTAAAAGCTAGTATGCAGGTGCAGCAATCAATAAGGAAGGCAAATGGTATGTTATCCTTCATCGCAAGGGAATTTGAGTACAGGAGTGAAGATGTCTTGCTGCAATTGTATAGAGCCTTGATGAGACCACACCTGGAGTATTGTGTCCAGTTTTTGTCTCCTTATCTAAGGAAGGTTGTACTTGCCACAGAGGGAGTGCAACAGAGGTTCACCAGACTAATCCCTGGGTTGGCAGGATTGTCTTATGAGGAGAGATTGAGGAAATGGGCCTGTATTCTCTAGAGTTTTGAAGAATGAGAGGTGATCTCATTGAAACTTACAAACTTACTACAGGGCATGACAGGGTGGATGTAGATAGGATGTTTCCCCTAGTTGAGTCTAGAACCAGGGGACATAGTCTCAGAATAAGGGGTAGCACATTTAGGACTGAGATGAGGAGAAATTTCTTCACTCAGAGTGGTGCATCTTTGGAATTCTCTAACCCAGAGGGCTGTGGAAGCTCAATCATTGAGCATGTTCAAGACAGAAATTGATAGATATCTGGAGACGAATGACATCAAAGGATATGGAGGTACCGCGGGAAAGTGGCATTGAGATATATGATTAGCCATGATCTAATTGAGTGGCAGAGTAGGCTCGATGGGCTGAATGGCCTACTCCTGCTCCTATCATTGCTGTTGAGATACTGTGTTGGCCAAATTCGAGGGAAATTTACAGAGTCCTATATCTGCTGTACCTCTAGTTCCCTCCAACTGGAATCAGTCCAACTTCTAGTTATCAGTCAAACCCCAAGCGGACTGGTGGCAGTGCATTGTAAGTGGAGATTCACTTTACCAGGCCTGAGAGTAACTGGTACTTTAACAGGATATAACTCGGAAATCTCTCACCCACGCTCCTCATATTTGTACTTGTGAACTAATCTACAAAATATTTCAGCAGTGTTTGCCAGGGTTGCTACATTCACACGTGGCATTGTTGAACCTTGATGCATTATTCATTTTTAACCCATTTTTCTTTCATAATTTTCCTCTGTCTCTCTTCTCTAAGCTCAGGGCTCCATTGCCTGTGCTGTCTCACAGGCCTCTAGCAACATTGTCAGGAGACATTAGAGAATGGATTGACATTGTCTCTAGTTTACTGCACTTCCCTGAGGGGAACGAAGGTACTTGTCAGAGCCAAGATTAAGAAGTTACAGTGTCAATGGGAGGAAGGGCCAAATCTCAAAAAGAGAGCTAGGCTATTCAAGAGTGAAATCAGGAGAGCACTTTTTCACACACATGGTATCTGGTACTCCCTTTCCCCACAAAAGGCTGTAAATGCTGCGTCAACTGAAGTTTTCACGATTGAGGTGGATAGATTTTTGTTAAGTAAAGGTTATGGATCAACGGTGGGTATATGAAAGTGAAGTACAGATTAGCCATAATCTGAATGAGTAGCAGGACAGACTCAAGGGACTGAATGGCCCTGTCCTGTTCCTCTATTCGCTGGTCCTATATTGTCATTGGAGTGGGGGCGAATATAAAGCACAAACAAATATTCTGTTGGTTTGTGTCCAGCCATTTGCACATCAATGTGTTGCATCACCTGGCCTCAATGTTTTTGGCAATACCTGAGGATGGTGTTTGCTCTGTGCTAACACTGGTGTGATATTCAAAGATACCTCTGTGGGTTGAAGAGGAGCTTCACTGCTTCTGTTGACCTGAGTCGAAGAATGGACCTTCTGTACACCTCCATTAACTTGCACTTTGAATTCTCTCTGACATATTCCTCAGGTGGAGGAGCCAACCACGCTGTCAGATAATGAAGATGCAGTCGATTGTCGGCAATGGACTCAACACCACCTTGCTGCGGCAGATATCCGGATGCCACCCTCCATGGCCTTGACCCCGCCTCAGGGAGAATTTGATTCTGACTGCATGGATGTGAATGTGCGAGGCCCAGGTACTAGTCCTGTAGGATCCATAATGGCAGATAGCTGAGCAAGGGCATATTCCATTAGAGAGGAGTTTTCCAGTAGTATGATGGTGAAATGCTTTGTATGCTGTGGCAGTAAACCATACAGACCCAAATTTTCCCATTTTCATTCCCAGGTTCACCTGCCAACTTCTGGTTACATGGCAGCATTGGCCAACCTCTTGGTTTTCTGCATGCCTGTTTGGCTAGAAATGGTATGTGATACAGGGACCAATGTGCAACTCACAGCGGGGGCTCTAAGACTTTGCAAGCTTGGCATCGTCCAATCATGATCAGGGTAGGCTGCAGAGAGTTAACAGAATGGGGAGGGCAGGGTTTTCAAGCCACTGGGTGATGATCAAGAGCAGTAAATGTGGCTACTTTTCCTATTCCCTTCCCAGGACACTGAGGATAATTTGTAGTACTGAGATTCCTAGGCAGGGTGACATCAACTAAATCTGTTTTGACCAGGGATCGAACTGTCGATATTCTGTATGGCTCAATGTCAACATGAACTTGTCTACCTAAAGAGTGATTAGAATGTGGGACTTGCATGAAGTAGTTGAAGCGAACAGCATAGATACTTTTAAGGGAAGCTATTTATGTTTTTGAGGGAGAAAGAAATAGAAGGATATGCAGATAGTTAGATGTAGGGTGGAAGGAGGCTTGTGTGAAATATAAACACTGGCATAGACCAGTTGGGTCAAATGGTCTGTTTTTGTTGTATATAATTCTATGGAATCTAGAATTATTTGGGATATTTCTGTGTGAACATCACAGAAGTACCAATTTATATGAAATTGCAAATCTCTTCAAGAATAAAGCACTAAAATGGAAAAGCTCTTCAACTGAGAACAAATCCTTGTGGTTATTTAGATGGTTTCACCCCGCTGATGCTGGCCTCTTACTGTGGCGGAGGACTGGACACAGGCTTGACTGAGGAAGAGGAACAGGAGGACTCGTCTGCCAACATCATCTCCGACCTCATCTACCAGGGAGCGAACCTGTGCGCGCAGACGGACCGGACCGGAGAGACCGCTCTCCACCTGGCTGCTCGCTACGCAAGGGCAGATGCAGCCAAGCGACTCCTTGATGCAGGCGCTGATGCCAATGCTCAGGACAACACTGGACGCACCCCTCTCCATGCTGCAGTCGCTGCTGATGCTCAAGGTGTCTTCCAGGTAATGGAATGGAATGGTAGCAGCTCAGTGATGCTGGCGATGGTTGGTGTTTCTGTGGTCGCCATGTGTCCACTAGTATTTGAAAGGAAAGGAAAGCTTTCATTTATATAGTGCCTTTCACAACCCCAGGACATCCCAAAGTGCTTTACAGCCAATGGTCTACTTTCTGAAGCATTATCGGTGCTGTAATGTCAGAAACGGGGCAGCCAATTTACACACGGCAATGTGATAATGACAGATTAATCTGTTGTAGTGATGTTGGTTAAAGGTGAATATTGCCCATGACACCAGGGAGAACTCACCTACTTCTTCAGAATAATGCCTTGGGATCTTTTACGTCCAACTGATAGGGCAGACAGGGCCTCGGTTTAACGTCTCATCCGACAGACCGGTGCCTCCAACAGTGCAGCACTCCCTCAGTACTGCACTGAATTGTCAGCCTGGATTTTGTACTCTAGTCCTGGAGTGGGACGATCCACTGAGCCATGACTGACTGCACAATGTAGAGCAACACCAAGGCTGAGTAGCATGGGAGAGGAGATGGATCCGGATGGAATGGTTTAAGCCTGGCTCAAGTATAAAATTAAAACCAGACCCGACCGCAGCCAACCTGAACCCAGCCCGAGGCCTTTAATTTTTTTTCCGCGCCTGACCCGACCTGACCCAACACGAATCTCCTTCATCTGTTCCGGCAGCAGGCTATTCCTGTAGCTGGAGTTGTGGGGAATCATGGGTAAGCCTGATCCCGTGAGTTCCCGGAAGCAGCACTGTCCAGCCCGACCCGAGCCTGAATGCTGGACTCGGAATTTCGAGCCGACCCGAACCCAACACGTAGTCGGGTCTAGTCAGGTTCGGGTCAGACAGCCAGGCTTTAGAGTGGTTGGGTGGCTCCACTCTTGGTCCGTAGAAGGGAGGGAAGACTGCAGAAATAAGGAGGTCCACAATTGTGAATTCCTGGGAAATAACCATTCTGAGTTGGAATTATTTCAACAGGAGGGCACGGGTTTCCTTCAGATTTATAAATGTTTTGGGGGTGATGCATGAGTTTGAGAAATAACAGTGCAGTTGGTCCTGATTCAACAAAATAGAATCATAGAATGATACAACACGAGAAGGAGGCCATTCGGCCCATTGTGTCTTTGCTTTGCAGAGTTTATATCCTTCCCCAGTAAAAGGACAGCCCTCTCACTTCATCAGGCTTTTAATATCATTCAATGTGTTGGACCCTGACTGACATTTTGTGACAAGTTCAGTTTTCATCTGCTAACCTATATGCTGTAATTAAAAACACAGACGAATTAGCAACAGCTCTGAACTACTGATTGATCCGGGATTAGTGGAGAAAAATCACAGGACTATGAGGAAAGAGAGGGGTGTAGGATTAATTGGATAGCTCTTTCAAAGAGCTGGCACAGGCATGATTGGTTGAATGACTTCTTGCTGTGCTGTTAGATTCTATAATGTAATGCCCAGCAACCACATGAACCTTTTTATCCCACTGGTTAAATGCTTGGAAGTAGTTACTCAAATCTAGAACATTGCCCCTGCTAAAGGCAACACTTTTCTCATTCACTCATGCATCTGATAGTGGCTCACCGGTCACTAGGTGTTTATTAGTCCCCTGTGGCTCCAAACTATGTCACTGAATCATACATTTTCCAATACACTCATCTCAGTGCCGTTTGATGATGTACCATATGCCAGCAGTTATTGCTTGCACTGATCACTTGCTGACAGTACAACATTTGCAAAACACAACAGTACAATCACGCTGTAAACAGGTTGGCCAGTGAATGATGGATCGGCAGCAAAAGAAATCTCTCAAGCTGTGTTGGAATCTACAAAAACCCTTGATTAGATTTCCCTGTAACACTGTCCCACATATTCTGTTTATCAACGATGGGGACAGGAATAGGTCATTGAGCCTCTCAACCCTGTTCCACAGCCTCAGAATCATCAGATTAATCGAACCTTTGATTAGATCCCAGTCTGTAATTTGCTCCATGTCTCCGCTTTAAAGACGTCTGCAAACGCGACATGAGATCCTGTGACATTGATCACAAGTCGTGGGAGTCAGTTGCCAGCGTTCGCCAGAGCTGGCGGGCAGCCATAAAGACGGGGCTAAAATGTGGCGAGTCCAAGAGACTTAGTAGTTGGCAGGAAAAAAGACAGAGGCGCAAGGGGAGAGCCAACTGTGCAACAGCCCCGACAAACAAATTTCTCTGCAGCACCTGTGGAAGAGTCTGCCACTCTAGAATTGGCCTTTATAGCCACTCCAGGCACTGCTTCACAAACCACTGACCACCTCCAGGCGCGTATCCATTGTCTCTCGAGATAAGGAGGCCAAAGAAGAAGATCTATTATTCTATATAGTAATTATTTGAACTCGCAATTAGATTCCAGCCTATAACTAGTTCCTTTGGTATCCGTTATTATCCTATACACGAAGCATCTGAACCCCTCGAGTAAATTTCAACATGAAAGCCACCCCTTGTCTCCACAGCTCTGTGATTGCAATGATATGATGAAACCACTTTGTGAAGAGCCATGTAAATATGTCACTAAAACTGGAGGTGGATTTTGTACAAATTGTTGCTGAGCTTATTGAGTTTAAAAAGTTTGGCTTTAGCAAACGTACCAAAGGTGAACTCTCCCTCTCCTATAGATATTAATAAGAAATAGAGCCACAGACCTAGATGCACGAATGGTTGATGGCTCCACCGCCTTGATTCTTGCTGCCCGCCTTGCCGTGGAAGGAATGGTCGAGGAACTAATAGCCTGTCATGCTGATGTCAACGCCGTCGATGAGATTGGTATGTTTGCAACTGTTCGGGTTGTATACAAAGTCATCTACGCTAACTGTAATCCAGGCCATTGGGTCAAATGTCTATCAACAACAACAGCGAGGTGTATTTATATAGCGCCTTTACTGGACTTAAAACATTCCAAGGTGCTTCACTGGAGTGATTATCAGACAAAAATTGGCACTGGGCTACATAAGGGATATTAGGACTAATGACCCAAAGCCTGGTTAAAGAGGTGGGCTTGAAGGTGTGATGTAAAGGAGGAGATAGAGGCAGAGAGGTTTAGGGAGGGAATTTCAGAGCTAAGGACCCAGTAGCTGAAGGCACAGCCACCAATATTAGAGGGAAGGAAATCTGGGATGCACAAGAGGTCAGAATTGGAGGAGCTTGGAGATCTCAGAGGGTTGTAGGGCTGGGGGAAGTTACAGTAGTAAAGAAGGGTGAGACCATGGAGGAATTTGAACATAAGTATGAGAATTTTAAAGTCGAGATGTTGCAGGACCAGCAGCTAATATGGGTCAGCAAGCACAGGACTGATGGGTGAATGGGGTTTGGTGCGAGTTAGCATGCAAGCAGTAGAGTTTTGAATTAACTCAAGTCTATGGAGGGTGGGATACTGGTCAGGAGAGCTTCTCACTTTCTGTTTCTAACGTGAATGCAAGCTCTCTCACAAAGCTGAATCTTCCCATTAGGCAAAGGGTCTGAGCCTTGCTAGCATTCTTGCTTGCTGCAATGAGCTGGACCATTGTAAGTGACTCTACTATTTTATCCGGATGTTTAGGTAAATCAGCCGTGCACTGGGCTGCAGCAGTGAACAATGTTGATGCCACTGTGGTCTTGTTGAAGAACGGAGCCAACAAGGATATGCAGGACAGTAAGGTAAGGAAAAGGGCGTGTTGCGTCCAACAACTATCAGAGGCAGTTTGTCAATTCTTCAATCTTGGCTCCATGAATGGATAGTTTATTATTGAATTATCCAACCCAATAACGAGCTAAAATCCATTTCCAACAAGTGCACCTCCTGCCAGACAGGAAGGGCAGACGACCTCTGCCAGTGCAATGTCTAACCAGCTGCCCAGGCAAAAACGAGAACGGCCCAGTGGTGACTCCTATATATTTATTTCCTTTTTGTCTATTAAGTGCTCAGTCTTTGATTCTTCCCCTTGATGGTCAAGATGTTCGTATGGAAATTGTGGCCGCTTAACTCAGCTGGGTTTTTCTTTTGAAGTTTGTCCATGAGATGTGGATGATGTTTGCTAGGCTGCGTTTATTACCCATCCCTAGTTTCCTGCAGAAGATGGTGGACCTTCTTGAATGGCATGCCAGGGCATTAGTCTACTCAACTACACCAAGAGGAGTAGGAATGGCAGGGTCCGTCACTTCTCTCAATGACATTAGAGAACTAGTTAGGTCTTTTTTATCTTACAACTATCGTGACAGCTTAATGGTCAATTTTTATTCTGGTGCCAGGCAACAAATGACCATAATTACCAAATTCAGTTTAATCATTTTCCGTGGCTGGATTACAAACTCATGACCTGTGGGTTCCTAGGCCAGTCCCATTATCATTTCACTACTGTTTCACATTATGCTGCACCTTAGGAACAGGAGGAGGCCATTCTGCCCCTTGAGCCAGTTCCAACATTCAATTCAATCATGGCTGATCTGTACCTTAATTCCATATTCCTTAATACACTTGCCTAACAAAAATCTATCAATATCAGTTTTGGAATTTTCAGTTGCCCCCCCCCCCCCCCCCTGCCCCCAGCCTCAACAGCTTTCTGGAGGAAAGATTTTCTTATTTCCACTACCTTTTATATGAAGAAGGGTTTCCTGATATCAGCCCCTTGTTCTCAACTCTCCCACCAGAGGAAATAGTTTCTCTCAATCTACCCTAACAAATCCTTTAATCATCTTAGACACCACAATTAGATCCACCTTAATTTTCTGTACTGAAGGGGCTACAAACCTGGCCTGTGCAACCTGTCCTGTTGTTATAACTTTTTTTGCCCTGTTATCATTCTGGCGAATGTTAGAATACCCTCTATATATCTCCTGTGGTGTGAAGCAGTGAGATCCTTTCATAATCGTTCTTACAATAAGGAAACCTATATTTTTCAGGAGGAGACACCACTCTTCCTGGCTGCCCGGGAAGGAAGCTTTGAAGCTGCAAAGATGCTGTTGGATCACTTTGCCAACCGAGACATCACAGATCACATGGACCGATTGCCACGGGACATTGCACAGGAACGGATGCATCACGACATCGTGCAGCTGCTAGATGAGTACAATGCTGTCCGAAGCCCTCAGGGGCAAGGCAGCCACATGGGCAGCCATTCAATGTCCCCCCTCATGTGCCCACCAAACAGTTACATGACCAACTTAAAGCAAACGCCCCAGGGAAAGAAAGCAAGGAGGCCTAGCTCTAAGAACTCAGGCTCCGGGAATAATAGCAACTTGACCAAGGACTCGAAGGAACCGAAAGCAAGGAACAAAAAGTTGAGTTTGGATTGCCAAGCCTCCCTCATGGAAAGCTCGGTGACTTTGTCTCCGGTAGACTCATTGGATTCGCCGCGTGCCTACGTTACCAACCCTACATCCCCAGTCATGACGTCCTCTGGAATTTTACATCCCACTGGCTCCTTGTCTGTGCTCACCAACACTCCAGTGAATGGTATTCTTGAAGGCCCCTTCACTGTCTCCTTGGCTGGACTTGGTGATCTTGGAGATGCTGCTCAGAACACTGCCATTTTGTCCATGAGCCACATGCAGCCTCGTCTCTCAATGTCACAAGTCACTGGCCAGCCCAACTGCCTTCTGAATGCCAGTGGCCTTGGTCTTAACGTTGGCATGGTGAGCCCCATCACTACTGTACCATTTGAATGGCAAACCAGGATTCCCAGTTCGCAGTGCAACTCTGTAATCAACGTCGTGCAACAGTCTGCTGGGTCGCATGCCAACATGCGCCAGCAGAGTCAAGTCCTGCAGCATGGCTTGGTGCTGCAGAGCCGCATGTCCATGGGGAATGTACCGCAAATGATCAACCAGCAGAGTCCAGTCAAGCCCCAGAATCCAGTCGAGCAGCAGACAATTTCCCAAGTTCCGCAGGCACAGCAGAGGTGCACCCCTTCCACCAATGGTCATTCCATCCAGCAGAGCCTGTTGAGGAGCGAGATGGCACGAATACCAGACCATTGCAACCAGGCGATCTCTCCACAGGAAGCCCAGCCTCCTCTGCAAGCTAACATGCCAACATTTTACAAGCAGCATAGCAACACCACTACTGAGGATTACCTGACTCCCTCTTCTAAACACAGCTTCAAATCAGGACACGACAACACGCCCAAGCATTACCTCCACCTGAAGAATGAGCACCCCTACCTGACCCCATCACCAGAGTCACCCGAACAGTGGTCCAGTCCATCTCCACATTCCATGTCTGATTGGTCAGACTCTACCCCCAGCCCGGCCATAATTGGACATCAGGCTCAAATGCAGCACATGACTGATCAAGCGACCAAAATGCAAGTTTTTGCATAAAATAAGTCATTCGTTCTTTTTATTAAAACAAAGAAAAGTCTCTAGAGGATATTAGGACCTGGGCTACTGTTATTTTTGTTGCTATTCCTCCTTTCATCATCTTAAAGAGACAGTCATGAATGAGTCGGCTCTGCAGTAAAGCCGGCTGGACCCACAGTGGAGGTTGTCTTTTGGTTTCGAATTTCAAAGAAAAGATTATTTTTTCTTTTCAAAGAATGGTGAGAAGGAAAGTTTTCAATTTATTTCTGTCTCACTGTGGTCACTGCCTTTACCATACGTATTGGGGAATCTGCAGGGGCCGCTTGATAAACGGTGAAGCTGTTACATTTTTATTGTTCTCTTCTTCGAATATGCGTCGCTGAGAGTTTAAAAGCCCTTGTTTTTTTCTCCCCCTCCGAAGTACTGGACTTCTCCCGCCTATTGCTGGTTTGACCGAAGCCTGGGACTCTCGGGCAACCTTTGTTACTTTAGTTTTGCCAGGTTTTTGTCTGGGATTGCAACAACCCACCGAGAAGGACCCCGAGAAATTACCTCAGAAGAATTTGGGCAAGAGGACTCAGATACTACATTTGCTACTGCCTTTCCTGAATAAGGTGCACCCCACACCTCATTAACTTAGCTGTTACAGTAAGTTCAGTTCCTTCTCTTCGGGACTCGCACATGGTCCAAAGGCTTTCTAATGACCTGCAATCAGTAACCATTCCAGAATAACCGGCTGAAAAAATCCCTGAGGAAATTGTGTTTCAAGCAACACAAAAGCTTAAAAATAAACTGTTCAAACCATTGAAGCCTCAAGTGTAGGGACATCCCATCATTTCATTATATATAAAGTAATTATGAGTTTTTAATGCAACTTATTTCTCATTCTGTTTTTTACCCTCTATAAGCTTTTCTAAAACATACTGCCATTGGAAATTGTGATGCTGCCAAGTGTGTCATTGTATGATTATTTAACTGTTTCAAAGGAACACTGTTTTTTTAATGTCAAGTTCTTCCAGTATAGGGAAGAAGCTTGTGAGACTTTTCCAAGAATTGTCCAAGTGTTTTAGGAAGGCCAGAGCATAGAACAAACCTCTGCCTCAAAACCCAACCCAGTCTAAATCGACCATAGCAGAGCAGGGCTCACTCGAGCAAGCAGTTTAAAATTGCTCAGTGTGTCGTCATTTCTGTTCTCTGAGAGTCTACTTACTGACCAAGTCTTAAAATGTCAGACACCTTATGAATTCACGTTTACCTTTCTGCAAAACTCCTGTGTCACGTAACTTTGCCTATTTTTAATTGTAATTTTTTTAAAAAAGAGAAATGTCAAATATTCTGTACTTTTTAATTGGGTGTAATTTGTTGGAAGGTGCGGTTGATTATTGCTCTGTAAGAGAAGGTGACTGATTAATACAGCTGGAAAATGTGAAACCTGTTAAAAATGAGTCCGTTGACAGCATTGAGCAGATAACCCAGCTCTATCACTGACAGTGAATCTTGTGGGTCTGTGAAGATCTAAGATTTGGCTTAGGTTCACTGATCAGAAAGATTTGTTCTAGGCACTTGCTTAATTGGAGCAGGGGCCTTGCTGGCCCAGGTGGGGCTTTGAAATGGGCTGTACCACCCCTTTTCCAGGCCAGAGCTTTGAAGTCCCATCCATATCCAGCTCAGTTCAGATTTCTGAAGTCTCGTTAAGCCAGTCCTGGTGAACGCAGTGACAGATACTGCAACAGCTAACACCTAAATCTGTCTGTTTAAAAAAAAAAAAATCCTATGTTTAATAATCCAATACAATTAGGAACACGATTACAGGTCCAATCTTAATTTGAAGTGGACGGTCAACCTTGAACTTAATGATATTCAGCAATGAAAAACAGTATTCAATTTCACTGCCAGTTCTGCATTCCTTCCTGCATGCCAGTCACACCAAGAGTCAGTGTCACTCCAGCAATATCAGGTGCCACAAGATGCTCACAAGTAGCCTTGGGTACAGAGGGGTTGCTGCGTTTGGTGGAGGCAGTCAATATGGCAGTTTGCCAACTTTACCTGCAGTGTATCCATCAGAAAGAAGGTAGCGATGTCTTGCAATTGTTGATGGAGCTTTTAAGCCAAAAGAGTTTGCACAAATGTGTGGGACCAGCCATCCAAGAAGTTATCAGACTGTGCAAGCAATAGATGAAGAGGTTTCAATTTTTGACACCGTTGTATTTCTTTTTCCTTTTTATTCTCCACCCCCCGCCACCGAACTCCTGTCTCTGCATTGTGTCCAATGACTGCCCTGCAACAGGACTGTCCCAAAAGGATTGCCACCTCAAATTTGGGCACTAATGATCCATATCAAGCCTGGACAGTTACAGTTCAGCTAGGCTGGTCACCTCTGGTTGGGTGTATTCCATGAAGTTTCATCGTGTAACCTCCAACCATCCCACCCCCACGCTCGTGCCATTGGTCGCCCAACATGTCCATCTTTATGATGACTTCATTTCACACCAATCACAAAACTTTGTTACCTGATTGGCTGATTCTTTGACTGTTAGTCAAACAGGTGCTTTCCCCATTTTTGAGATTTTTATAGGTAAAAACAAAAGTGTTGAAAGAAAACAAGAAAAATTATTTTCTTAAATGTCCCTATGGCTTTTTCTCCCTGGTTTTGCTCAGAGTATCCTGGCGTTTAATCTTTAATTCTTGGAGACTCCAGGACGGTTCTGGAGGGTTGGTAACCATAAGTTTAGCACTGCTGACCCACCTTGTACCCAGTGCGAGAAGCCATTGAAAAATCAAGAACTGCAAACCCCTTAAATAAGCTGAAGTTTTGGTAGTAGCAAAGCTGGGGTTGAATTAGGTTGACTGTGAAGGGCTTGATACCCTTTGTGACTGAAGAGCATTTGTTTTCCTGCACTGCTGGCCCTCACCTCTAGGTGCAAACAGACTTTGTTTTCCAGTATTAATTTAATTAAAAAATCAACTTGAAGAAAACATGAGCTTGATGGTTCAATAACGTTCAATTAAACTGCCCACAGCCAGAAACAAAACCGTAATAACATATGGGGTTTACTGCAAAAATTTAATATGGTTGCTAATGGCAACGCAGTAATAAAAGTAACATTACTTGTTAGACTGACAGAGAAAGAATGATGAGAGATTTCAACATTTATCGGTAAATTTTCTGAATGAAATTCAAGCTTATTCCAATTTAATTTTGAGCGTTTTGGATAAGCAAGGATAAAGTCTTCCTGGCCCACATTCCCCTCCCTAGATCAGGGAAGATTATTTGCAGCCTGTTCATTTAGTTTAGGATCAAGAGGATTCTTACCAAGTCCAAAAGCCACTCTTTAACAGCCTGAAGCTCGCAAGTTGGAATCAGAAAGTTGACTTTGAAAGGAATGGTGCTCAACTCAAGTATCTGAGAGCTGCGATAAGCATCACAATCTGCCCCTTTAGAGTAATTTGGCTTCGGGGCATGGGTGGGGATGGGGGGAGGAGGTCAGTCCCCTGGTTGGTAGGTGGAGGTTTTCCCTCTCCTGCTCTAGGCTTGTTTCAAGTCTTAGAGTCATAGATCAGACTGTTCCATCTCTGAATCTGGTCCTGAATGCTTATCCCTGCCCGAGAGTAACCGTGATAGTGTTACCCGTTTGTCTACAAATAGGGAACTTGGGGGAGGAGTAGTTACTAACCTTTTACCAGATCCCATACAGGATGTAGACAGGATTGTGGTCACCGGTCAGTTCTGCTAAAAACCTTAACCACTGCACCACGTGACTGAGAAGGAGAGCGTAGAAATGGACCTTGTATAATTTTTTTTAAGAAACATCTTTTATATCCACTTTTTATTTTATAACTCGCCATGGAGCCCACACCAAAGGGTCTCGGCAGTTGGCTGCTAGGAGATTTGGGGTTGGGAGGGGAGAGACAGGTATCAAACCTGGAGAAGGAATTGAGTTTGATATGGTGAGCTTGAGTTGGGGGGGAAGGGGGATGGGATTGTGGGTCAGATAGTGAGCTAAGTGAGTGGAGAAGGAGGAAAGGGAAACTGGAGGAGGGGGGGAATAAATTGGAGTACAGATAGGGAGCACTGGAGGGAAGCGGAGTACAGAGTGTGAGTGGGACATAGGGTTCAGTTGGTCTTGCACCTGCTGAGGGTGGAACAGACTAGCAACACTGATTTAAAAATCACTAAATAGAGGACCCACACTGCTCGCAAAAATGAGAGCGCGTCTGTTAGCTGCGCTTATTTCCTGCCTTAGAGGGGACTGAATTTATGAGGGACCTATATATATATATTATATATTTTTTTCTCAACATTCTTGGTCAGTAGCACAGTTCAAACAGTAGAATGTACATTTAAAGCATTAACTGATTTTAAAAAAAACTGTAAATAAGTCAAATTGAAGAACAAAAAAACATTTACTTATTTCAAAAGTACTTGTTTGAAATGTTTCATGTACTCAAAAGCAAAAATTATTAGTTGTATATCACACGGAGATACAGCCAATCTACTTGGTTGTTTATTCTTAGAAGGACTCTTTCTAGGCATTTTATAATATTTCAAGCCTTTTTACAAAAATGTAGCTTTAATCTGTACAGAAAAGTATTTTATGTCACATCTTTTGTATGCAAAGAATACAGGTTGTGAGGTAAATATACTTCAAAAATAAAGCTGTAGGAAACTACACATTGTGACTCTCTAGTATTTTATTTACAATGAAGCACATGCTGAGGCCCGAGGTGGGTACTTAGTGATACGCAGATTCATAAATCCACAGATATGGCCTAAGGGAAACGTTATTTCAATACAAGAAGACATCTTTGGACTGGATCATTGATTGCGAGTTGAACCAAGATTCTCCAAATGATGATTTTTGTCCCATAATGACATGAACTCTGGTGGTGAATATTTTGAGGTTGGTTCCTATTTGGTCTCAGTTTATTATTTTTTTCCATTGCAACACCTGGCTGAAGACAAGTCTTACAGTACAGAACCCCTTCAAAGCTCTAAAGAGCAGAGTTCATTCATCTTCCTTCTTTCTTATCATTTGCCAATGTTTATATTTTATAGGGTAACAGAAACAGGGAGACGGTTTCATGATGACATTTTCACACCATATTGATACAACGTGTTAGTACCCTTTCCAATTTAAGAAAACCTCTTATGTAAACTTGTCGCAGTGTAACTGCATTATCCTGCCATCTAGGGTGTATGGTTTGTGTGTTTTAATTGAATGGAGTATTTTTTACACATCAAGAACTGTCCTAAAATATTAATGCATGAATATTAATACAAAGGCTAGAAACTGCAACAAATGAAAGGCGAAAATCTCATTTGTAGTCCTTGAAACCCCTTCTGAAATTTTTTTTTTTGTATAATGTGTAGTATTAACATTTGTAAACTCACCAAACTAACAGTGGCGGGATCAAATTCCATCCCTTGTCTTTCTAGGACTCATTACAGGACCATTTGAAGACAAAATATTCCCAATTCAATAAACTGGAATAGTCAGGATGCAAGTGCTAAGCTGTCCCCGCCTCCACCCAATGATTGACTGTGCCAAAACTTCAGTTGTGCAACAAAAATAAGAGCAGAGTAGTTCTACCTTTAATTTATGCACCAAAGAGCTCTGACCCATTTTATGGTCCAATAGGCAGACTGGGCTGTTTCTGACGAGGAAATTGAAAGTGAAAGGACGACTCAAGACTGCAACGAAGCAGTGCGAAGCAAAGGAACAGCAGACGCCGTTCAGATCATTTTTATTGTAGCACGGAAAGGCCATCATGCATCAAGACTTCAGCGAAGATGAAATCGAGGTACCCTTTCTAATAATGCTTTGTTATATATATATATATATATATATATATATATATATATATATATATATATAAGCGGTCACTTTGTATCAGAGTTCAGAGAATGGTGGTGGGAATCCTGAACAACGTGGCATAACCTTAAAATTAGGGCTGGGTCATTTAGGGTGATGCTAGGAAGCACTTCTTCACACAAAGGATAGTGGAAATCTGGAACTGTCCCAAAAAAGCTGTTGATGCTGGGGGTCAATTGAAAGTTTTAAAATGGATCAGCTTTTTGTTAGGTAAGGGTATAAAGGGATATGGAGACGAGACATAAATGGAATTGTGGTAACGGTCAGCCATGATCTAATTGGATAGTGGAACAGTCTTGAAGGGCTGAATGGCTTCCTTCTGTTTGTATGTTCCCAAGACTTGTCAACTCCAACTAGATGAGAGTTTTTCTCTTTTTGTAGGAGAGCAGGGATATGAGTTTGAGGAGAGGGAAGTTAGGAGAGATGGTGAATATAGAGTTACACAAGAGAGTGTGACGTACCAACATTTCTCAATTTGTATCTGTGAGACGCTGTGGTCTTAAAGCTAGAGAATTATTTGTTTCATTATTGCTTACATGAATTGCAAATTCAGCTCCCAGGAATACCTCAGTGGTTTAATGCACTATATAAGGTGGTTCTGACAAGGAAGATCCCAGGTTCTGTGCCCATTCTGTTCTAGGTTGGCTGATCTCAGGTTTAAATAGTTGGGTCATACAATTAGTTGGCTTGAGTGGGTAAGGGGACGGTGGAATGGGAGGAAACAGCCATGGTTGCTGATTGTTATCCAGCACTTTCCAGCATAGGACAGCAGACAGGTATTCGGCTCTGATGTCACCAGGGTAGAATAGCCTGCTGATAACTGTTTGTTTGGACTTGTAAATGAAGAATGGCCACTTGAACCAGGTACTGTGGGTGCCGACCCAATCAGCAGTTGGTTACTTCAGGCGAGGAGAGAAAAACCCCAAATTAAACCAAAAAAACCTTTAGCAGAAAGGGGAAAGAAGGAAAGATTTGCATTTAAATAGCACCTTTCATGGCCTTGGGATGTCCCAAAGCACTTTACAGCCAATGAAGTTCTTTTGAAGTGTAGTCACTGTTTGTAATGTAGGAAACGCGGCAGCCAATTTGCGCATAGCACGATCCCACAAACAGTGATGTAATGATGACTGGCTTAATCTGTTTTCGGTGATGATGGAAATCATGTGGAGTTGGAGATGTACTGAGATTGTGCTGAAACCGTGAGTAAAATGTGGATCCTCACTGGTGATTCTATCAAGCGCACTTTTGTAACTCTTTATACACGGCTTTGCTCACTCCCCTTGCATAATGGTTGATTAGATTTTTAGTTGCCCACCTCCTTCTGGAATGTTTCTTTGCAAAACAGGTGTGGAAAGAGATGCAGTGGTTTTTGTCGAGGTTCATCCCAAGCAGCTCTGTAACACAGGAGTCTGTGCTCTACAGGCTGTTCCCAGGGACACACACCGAGATAAACATCAACTGCTGCTGGAGGACGATCAATTCGGTGAAAGACGCCCTTTGGTCTGCCCGAAACCTGCTGGTCTTCCAGCGCAAAGAGTTGTCCACGACCGAATGTTGCAGACCCGCACATTCCAAGGTCCAGGACTATGTGCTGAGGGACGCACTAAAGCTTGGGGCAGCCGCAGCAAAGGCTCAATGGGGAAAGACCACTGTGTAAGGTCCCCCTACCAAGCTGAACGGAGGGGCTGGATCCATGGGAAACCCCTCAAACTGTATCGGGAAAATTTTCATGTGCTGTAAAATATATATGGCATGAAAAATGAAATGGAAGGGTTGTGAGGCAACTCACTCCTGCATTAAAGGAAACTGACCTCCTTTGCACTGTTTGTAATTTTTGACTTGGTGCTGTTTAGAACTGTTTTGTCATGTATTTTTTTACAGATTTTTATGAATAAAGTATATTTTGGGGAAAAATTTGATTTTTAACATCTGGCATATTGCCTTTCAAATCTGCAAATAGTGCAGGGTCTGGAGCAGTGTACCATTAGAATAAAAATGAAGTGCTGGAAATACACAGCAGGTCTGGCAGCATCTGTGGAGGGAAACCGAATTTACAGGCTGGATCTTGTTCGCCTCCTGGTGTTGGGTTACGGGGGTTTGGCGGCCGGAAAATCGGAGTGGCAGTGGCCCACCACGGAATCCAGCGCCTGCATTGTCGGGTCCGATCTTCCCAGCAGCGGGAAAGCTCCGTGGCGGCCCCTCCGCCGCCCTGAGTTTGCATGTTAACTTTGCATTAATTAAAATGTAATCCACAGCGATCTTACCTTCAGTTCCCGATCTTCAGCACGATGAGCGGCACTCGCGGCCTTCACTTTCCCGTCCAGGGAAAGCTGGCGGCACAGAGGCGGGGAAGGGGTGAACTCTGCACTACGTTGTGTGTGGGGGAAGGGGTGAACTCTGCACTATGTTGTGTGTGGGGGAAAGGGGTGAACTCTGCACTACGTTGTGTGTGGGGGAAGGGGTGAACTCTGCACTACGTTGTGTGGGGGAAAGGGGTGAACTCTGCACTACGTTGTGTGTGGGGGAAGGGGTGAACTCTGCACTACGTTGTGTGTGGGGGAAGGGGTGAACTCTGCACTATATTGTGCTGTTTGCAGGGCTGGCACCCTTTTTAAAAAGGGTGCCAGCACCTGCTCCGTCATCAGGTGACGCCTTGAACAGCGTCAGTGAGGCTACTTCGCCACGTGACTGGGAGGGCGGCCGCCGTGCGTATGCTAAGTAGCCGCCGGATGCACGATCGCAGCGACGTGAGGCCCGTGTGTGGTGGCTGCCATTTTCTTCACCTGCTGCCACTTCCTATGGCGGGAGAACAAGATCCAACCTAACATTTCAGGTCTGTGACCTTTCACTGCCTAGAAGAATAAGGTCAACAGGAGCATGGGAACACCATAACCTCCATGTCGCACACCATCCTGAGTTGGATATATATCGTTCTTTAGTCATTGCTGTGTCAAACTCCTGGAACTCCCTACCTAACAGCACCGTGGGAGCATCTTCACCAGGTGGACTGCAGCAGTTCAAGATGAAGGCTTACCACCACCAATTAGGGCAATTAGCGATGGGCAATAAATGCCAGCCTCACCAGCGACACTCTCATCCCTAGCTGTGAGCCACTTGGGTGAAGGCTGGTGGCTGAATGTGGGGCCCTGTCACTCCTAATCTTCCATGTTTCTAGAAATGCTTTAGTAGGTGGTACCTGTTATATGATTGCCTTTAAGATCTTAGTATACTAATCAGCCAAGTACCAGGATGCAGTCATGTGACTACAAGCCTGAGTCACTCTCCAAGTGTAACACCTTCGGAGCAAGCTCTGTAAGTAGTTAGCTCTGTATCATATATAATATTTTAGCTGTAATAAACCTGTTTGAGATCTTCAACCAACCGGACTCCATGCATCTCATAAGATAACTCATTATATGGTGGCAGCGGTGATTGTCAGCTGCAAAATGTCAGCTTGGCTCAGTAACAGCCTGTCAAAAGTTTGTGGCTTCAAACCCCACTCCAGGATATAATTACTTAATCTAGGCTGATACTTTACTGTTCAGGAGGTGCTGCATTGTCAGAGGCACAGTCTTTCCAATGAGATGTTGAACTGAAGCTTGTTTAGGTGGATGCAGCAGACCCCATGGCACGATTTGAAAGAGAGCAGGGGTGGGGGTGGGGATGCAGTTGCCCAATGTCCTGACCAACATTTATCCCACAACCAAGATCACCAAAAGATTTATCTCATTGCTGTTTGTGGGAGCTTGCTGTGCATGAATTTGGTTGTTGCATTTTCCTACACTACAATAGTGACCACACTTCAGAAGTGATTTGTGGACCACGAAGTGCTTTGGAACATCCAGGATGTGAAAGGCACTATATAAATGCAAATATGTTCCGTCTTTTATCTGAATTCACCCACATATCAAAGCAATGAGATATCAGTGCGTGGGCGAGAAAGTGAGACAGCACATGGACAATGAGTGCCTCTCATATCTCTACAGCTTTAATAGGAAATCAATAATGATGAAATTAATGGTTAATCCAATTCAGGGTTTCAGTCAGGGTTTGTTTGTCGCATGTTTTGTGTTAGTTCCCTCTTCTCTCCAACCTGACACTTTTAGATTTCCCGAAGGCACCTCTTTTCTTTGAATTAATTCCCTACTTTTCATAGATATTTCTTCACTTGTACAGCTCCCTTTCTGAGGCAGTAGGTCACTTTGCCCACCCGGCACATGGCCAGAGCAGTCCACTATGCAGGTTTGTTAAGGTTTTGTCTCGATTGTACTGAAGTTTACAGAACTCGGTGAATTGATGTCACGCTGACTGGCAGCACTGGAGTGAGCAAACAAAACTGTTTACCCTTTCAAAGGAGATACTAGCAGATCACTATCGTCTTCCTCAGCAAGACTGTTTATTTTCCTTCAATTCACAGCATGAGGCATTACAGCTTTCAGAGTACTTCGTGGGTTGTAAACACTTTGGCCTCTTCTGAGGTCAGGAAAAGTGCGACATAAATCCAAGTCTTTTTCTCTCTTCCCCCACGAAAATTTGACACCGAACCATATAAGGTGATATTAGGACAGGTGACCAAATGCTTGGTCAAAGAGGTAGGTTTTAAGAAGTGGCTTAAGGAAGGATAGAGAGGTGGAGCAGTTTAGGGAGGGAGTTCCAGAGCTTAGGGCCCAGGCAACTGAAGGCACAGCAGTCAATGGTGGAGCGCTGAAAATTGAGGATGCACAAGAGGTCAGAATTGAAGGAGTGCAGAGATCTCGGAGGGTTGTAGGGCTGGAGGAGGTTGCAGAGATACTCTTTCCTGACACTATGCCCACACTTGTCTTTATATCATCTACTCTAGTAGTCTCTCTAAGTGCATGCCCTTTCCTCATTTGCTAACAGCACTGCCCGGAGTGAGACTGAGCCTTATGGACCAAGAAGGCCCCTCCTCAATCCCCACTCTGTGTTGAGGTGGCTCATCTCAGGTGAGGCAGTGATGAGAATGTTTAAAATTGCTCTTTGTGCCCCTGGGAAAAGGCAGAAAATATCCATGCTGTCTGTTTCTGATGTGACCATCAGTGACCCCTGCTGCAACATGCTGCATGGACGTCCAGTGAGGACTGAATTGGGCTGAGCTGTGATGCCCATCTTGGATGAATAGGCTGCTGACACTCATTGCACAGGCTCCTAGATGAAGAATGGAGCCTTGTACAAGGCATCAGAAGGCAGTTGGTGTCTGTGAAACTGTACCCGTGCGTTGTGCAAAGAAAAGATTTTTTTAAATCTCACAGCTTCTCTTTTCTTCCTCGACAGCTGGAGAAGAGTATCCGAAGGCTGAGGGAGATGTTTCACACGAGGGGCATTCCTGTGCAAACAGCTGAGTCTCTGATGAGGAGGTACAACAATGACTATAACCTGGTGACTGAAGAAATCATGCGACTGAGGGACCAGGAGGATGGTAGGTTTGCAACTAAAACAAAATACAAGCAAGTCCGGCGCAAATGACTGTGCGAGTACCTGAGTGATTAAGATCTGAGATTCAATGCCTGGCCTGCACTGAGTTAACTGACCTCGGTTTCAGTGGCGATGAGGGTGCTACAATTGGCTTTGGCACCCGTTTTGGTCAAGGTGGTGAAAGTTGGACAGGGTTCCCATTCCTGACCTCTGACCAATGCTCATCGGGTCGGGACAGGGTTTGGGCTGGGCTGTCTTACCTGAGGGTTAGTTGGCCTTCCTGATGTGCACTTCCAAGGTTCACTGCCCTGTTGGTTGAGTTAGTGGAGGGTAGCCGATGGTAGTGCCCAGCCAAGAACCAACACCTTCAGTAGAGAGAGAATTGGCAGAACAAAGAAACACTGACCAATCTCTCCGAGCATTATAATCAAGGTCCTGGTTTCCATTTTTATGGTAAAAATGAGTGGAATCACAAGGCATGATCCCAAACACCAGTTAAAATTTCCAGGAGCCCAAGTATGAAGAGTAAAATTTGGCGGACCTGTTTACAAATAATGTCTATCATTATTCAATATTTATTGCATGAAGCAATTCCTGTGACCAGTTATCCAAATGGACCACTTATAAATGGGTATCACCATAACCAGTCTAATTGGCAGTACTTCTTTGAAAGCCCTGAATTCAATTCTTTTAAAAGTCTTGCAGAAGATATGTTGTTCATCCCCTCGCTGTGTCTGGAGTCTCCAGGTGAACTTCATAATAACAAATGTCCAGGTTGGTCTCATCCCTGTTGAAGCAGCCAATTAACCCCAGTGGGTGACTAATGGAAACAAATTATTGACTTGTTTTTCCGTCCTTGCCCCCATCTAAAGTGTTTACTTCCTCGCTGCAACATTTCTTTAGGTGAGTTAGCTTGCTGATGCTATGATAGGATCACAAGGAATGCAGTCCATTTGAGTTGTCCAATCCGATGATTGTTTGAGGTTACTCTTCGGCAGAAAGCAACAGTGATTAATAGGTGCTCTACTGGGTAAATGAACACCCAAGAAAAGAGCCAGTTTGTGCAATATCAATGGATCCAACTGGGGAAAAACTGATCTACTGAGATAAACATAACTGCAATAGGTTTCTTTCTTTCAGACGCAGAGGTTGGTGCCGAGGACCAGTCAACAAGTGACACCGTGACTTCGGTAAAGTTGTTTATTTTCAAGTCTTCCTTTCTAATGCTTTTAAAGGTTGATTGTCCAACAGAATTGCCTCAAAGCGACAAACTCCCATTCAAATAATGACAATAAGTCATTCTGTAATTGAGCAAAGAATGATCCACCCAGTTTTGGATGCTTAACAACTGGAAAGTGGTCATTTTAACAGTGAAGATTCAGCCACACTGAGATCCATGCACACAAGTACAAATCCTCTTGGAGAAACCAAAAGAACCGACAAGTCGGGGATACAAGAGGCAGATTCTTGTCTAAAAATATAGTCGATTTTATTTTCATTCCCTGAGCTGCTTTGCTTTCTAGGCAATGGCAATTGCCATCTTTTGTTACTTAATCAGCTCTTTAAGATAATGGAAGGGTTTTATAGATTAGACACAGAGAAGGCGTTTCCACTTGTGGATGGAGTCCGAGTCGAATGATTATAAAATAGGGCCAATTTTTGGATGAGCCATTAATTTTAGGCCACAGCCATGGAACTATTCAAAGGAGAGCAGGGGAGCTCTTCCTCCGATGTCCTGGCCAACATTTATACCTCAGCCAGCGCCATTTAAAAAAAAAACAATCACCTGGTCATTTATCTCATTGCTGTTTGTGGGACCTTGCTACGTGCAAATTGGATGCCGCATACCTCGATATTGCATGAGTGACTACACTTCAAAAAGTACTTCATTGGCTGTGAAGCACTTGAGACATCTTGATGATCTGAATGATCCAAATGATGAGGGCGTTGTCAGCCATGGCTCAGTGGGTAGCTCTCTCGTCCCTGAGTCGTAAGGTTGTGGATTTATGTCCCACTCCAGGATTTGAGCGCAAATAAAAGCTGACACTCCAGTGCAGTACTGAAGGACTGCTGCACTGTCAGAGGTACCGTCTTTCAGATGAGACGTTAAACTGAGGACGTGCCTGCCCTTTTCAGGTTGATGTAAACGAATCCATAGCATTATTTTGAAAAAAAGCAGGGCGGGTTTTCACAGGCATCCTGGCCAATATTTATCTCTCAATCAACATCACAAAAAAAAACCAGATTATCTGATCATTATCAAATTGCTCTTTGTGGGAGCTTGCTGTGCACAAATTGGCTGGCGCATTTCCAACATTACAACGGTGACTGCACTTCAAGATTGCTTCCTTGGGTGTAAAGCGTTTAGAGTGTCCTGTGGCCGTGCAAGGTGCTATATAAACACATGTCTGTCTTTTTGAAATTCAGTGCGAGAAGCCTGTGTGACAAGACTGTTGTATTTATTTTCTTCACAGAGTGAAGGTGATGATGACAGTGACCTACAGGTACATGATCCAGTCGTGAGTTTGATGCCACAAGTGGCATAAAGCCAGATGTATTATTAATTTTACCTCGTTTGTCCTACTAATTGAGATTAGGATGGTGGTGGAGGCTGGGAGAATCCAAAAGGCTAACAGTCAAACACTTGCCTTTAATATTTACTGTAGCAGGTTCCATTTCTCGTGTTAAATTTGTGAACCTTGTAAACAGAATTTACTATGTAGTAAAAGAACTAGTGGGATAGCTTAGCTAGTTATAAACCAAAACTATGGCTATCTCGTTAGAGATCAGTTCAGTAAGCAACAGTCTGTTAATAGTAACATATAAATATCGAATTTAAGAGCCTTAAAAGTCACTCTGCAGTCTTGCAAGGCAGCTCATCATATAGCTGAGGTCAAGTATTATAGACATTTTGCTTTTCTCATGGGGAAGAGCAAGCAGGTGTATCTTTTGAGATGATGCAGTGACCTATCTTAGTCCTAGGGAATTATTTTCCCTTTAGCAAATTACTTCATAAAGGTAATGCAAGTTGATCACACATCAGACTAAATCCCATAAGATGTCAGTACTTGAATTGAATGATTTGGACCCTTCCTTGGCCAGTGTTTCACCTCCTGCCCCCACCCTCCTGCCATTGGTCACCTGACACAGCCATTCTCACAGGGCCCCGCCTACCCGTGCCAATTGGAAAGCCGATTGGATGATTCTTGACTGTCAGTCCAAACGACCTCTTTCCCGTTTTCAATATTTCTGTAACTATTAAACAAAAGTAATCATAGCAAATGGGGAAAAAAGTTTATTTTTTTTTTAATGCCCCAATGATTTGTCACCTGGGTGTTGCTCACAGCAATGTCCTGGAGATTAATCATCAATTCTTAGAGGCTCCTGGATAATCCTGGGGAATTGGCAACCCAAGTCAGTGTAGAGAGATTCGGTTATCCAGGCTTCCCTACCCAGTGACAGTCAGACCAGTTATATCAGCTTACTCAGTTCAGATCGGACAAGGGGACAAATGCAATGCATTCTGCTACCATTCTGAGATGTACTTTCATCCCCTAGGTTCCTTGGGTGTGCATCTACCATCCTGTTTAAGGAGAATTGAACGCTATGTTATGCCCCTGTTGTATCTTTTTTTTTAATTGTTTGCATTGTGATTGTGTTTATGCTCTGTGTTCAACTAGGAAATAGTGGACCGCTTAAGGACGCTTCCACTGACAGAGGAGAATGTGCGAATGTTTGACTCAGCAACGAGAAATGAGATTCCCTGCAGTCCAAGACAGTTTGCATGCTTGCATTGTGACAGAGATTGGTGGAGGGAGGTGCCCGACAGGAAAATGGTAAAGTTACTGCACTGACAGAAACTCTTGGCCATCAACGCCATTATTCCAATCGTAGAAATGATGCTATTTTTAATCTTTTATTTATTATGGCCCCCAACATTCCGGCTGGACGGGATCCAGACAAATCTGGTGGACCTCCTAATCAGCCAGCAGGAAATGATGCAAAACCCGGTTCCTCTAGGATTCTGACCCACCTCTTGGATTATACCTTTTCCAGGCAAAGGGATTACGGATTGAATCTTCCACTCAACCCCCACCCTCTTCCGCCTTGTCAAGGGGTGAGCTAGTTCTCAGGTTAACCCCAGTTATACCATCCATTTGGCCTCCACGAGGCCTCGGGAACTGAGCTGGCCAGAGTTCTGTTGGGTCCTTTGCCTAAGGGTCCAGAAACTTCGCAATTGATCATAGAGGAAGTGAATCTCCCCGTGCCAATAATATTTACCGAAGCAGGTTTCATTTCTCATTTGTTAAGTCTGTGTACTTTGTAAGCAGGATTTACTACGTAGTTAAAGAACTAGTGGGAAAGCTTAGCTGGTTGAAGATCAAAACTATGGCTATCTCATTAGAGATCAGGTCAGTAAGCAACGGTCTTTCAACAGTAACACACAAATATTGAATTTAAGAGCCTTAAAAGCTACTCAGGAGTCTTGTTAGGCAGTTCGTCATATAGCTGGGGTCAAGTATCAGAGACATTTTGCTTTTCTAATGGGGAAGTGAAAGCAGGTGTATCTTTTGAGATGATGTAATGGATAAGTGATGCAGTGACTTATCAGCATCTCTCCCTAGAGCAGAAGAGATTGGAAACTTGCATGGGGAGGATACGGGGGACCTATAGTTGCAGGCTACTGCACCTTTCTTTCAAGGTTGTTTGGGATAGTTGACCTTGAATATGCTGGTCTGCCCCGATTGTGCTAATAACCCCTTGCAGTTTACAAGGGGTGGTGTCTATGTTTGGGGATTGGTCAGAACTTCACCTAATAAATTTAGTCCTGACTTTTGTCTCCTTTTTGTCCTGTTTCCAAATTTCAGTTTTATTCTTGAGAGAAAAATCTTAAATCATTAAATATAGTTCTCGTTTTCGATATTCTCGTCCACTCAGGAATTTGCTTTCAGAGTTTGTTTAAGAAAAAAATGTCCGCATGGTTTCACAACTCGAGATGTTAATCTGAGACTCGAATTAAAAACATGAGCCTTGTTTAGGCGATTCAGATGTTCTGACTATCGTGGCTATGAGCCATGATGCACTTGCACTAGAAATAATTTTAAATGCAATCTTGTCTCTTGAGTGACTATTAGTAATTTACAGTTATCATAAGAAATGTAGTCCTAATTTTGCTGTTTCTTGACAAAGAAATGTAGTAATTTTCATTGTTGAAAATGCTAGATGGCATTTCTCCTTTTTGTTCTATACACCCCTGCCCCCAGCATTTGAGGCCTCCCCAGAATGAACAAGCTTATTTCTTGTGAGAGCCTATTGGAAGAAGGAGGCTTTCATTTCACCCACCTTGGGCTGGTGGAAGGGCATCTTCTGGAGCAGCAATCCAACTGAGAGTTTCCCTTGTTCTGGTCAGAGATGTGGAAAGCCAGTGTAGTTTTCATTGTACACAATGCCACATGGAAGGCCAGGTTAATAAGGCTGTTAAAACTTGCAAACCATGCACTGGGGGCTCATTTCTAGAACTGAAAAGCAGAATTGTTATGTTGAACTTTAGTGAGAGCACACTTGGACAACTGTGCACAGTTCCTGTCTCCAAATTATAAAAAACAATATAGAGGCACTGGAGAAAGTGCAAAAAAAGATTCACGAGGATGATACTGGAACTGAAAGGTTATTCCTGTGTAAGACAGACACTAATAAATCCAATAGGGAAAGTATTCAGAAGAATCTTTTTTACCCAGCGAGTAAGAAGTAGTTGAAGTGAATAACATAGGTTCATTTAAGGAGAAGCCAGATAAGTAGATGGAGAAAGGACGAGAAGGTTCTTTTGATAGGGTGAGATGAAGAGGCTTGTTTGGAGCAGAAACACCTGCACAGACCAGTTGAGCCGAATGGATGGTTTCTGTGCCAAACCTTCTATGTAACTAAACATTTTATAAGAGCTTTTATCTTCTGGTATCATGTTTTTTTTTAACTAGCTGAATTGAGAATTGGGTTAGCAGCAATAATTGACTCTCTCCACAGGTCTCGAGATGTCGACGTTGTAAAAGAACCTTTGAGGCAGTGCCAAGAGATAAGGAGTGGGGAGTCGCTGAGTATAACTGCCTCAACTGCAATCATTCCTTCAAGTAAGGTTTAACCTCGGCATAGTTCTGTATCATACCTATCATTTAAAACTAAAGAAGTTATTAATGGATGGCTTATGTCCATTTCTATCAGCCATTTCTATCAATACAGCATTGGTGCTCATGCTATAGCTTGGGAGCCAATGTAGTGAACCTTTGGCTCTCAGAGGCTTGTTGCTTCGTGTCGCACTGGGGCCTGCTTGTGGTCTGCCTTGCTGTGGAAAGCTCACCGAGCCATTATTCAGTGTTAACATTCTGTCTGCCCTTTGGGCAGGTCCTATATGTCTCCCATTGCATTCCTCACAGTTTTCATCCTCAAAAGGCTTCTCCTAGCAGACAAGGCAAAGAGCCCTGCTTACCCTTTACAATGGGGAAGAAAGGGCGGGGCTACCCACAGCCATGAGACACAAATACTCCCGCTGGACACCTAACCAGTGTTCAGAGCTGGCTCTCTGATCCCTGCTTGCCTGGACTGTTTAGAATGGGGTCTGAAACCAACCCTTCTATTTGGGTTATCCTAGTCACTGCATATTAAGATCCTTCCTGCAGAGAATTAACTGGATCTCTCTTTCTTCCCTCTGAAGCGTCAGCCTTGGTTCAGTGGTATTGCTCTCGAATTTGAATCAGGCTTGTGGAGATGAGCCGCACTCCAGGTTTTGCGTGCACAATACGAGCATACAAAAATGCTGGTCCAGAAAGCCTGCCCCACACTCATGATGGCTGGAGCAGCATGACTGGTCACCTCCTCCCTTTAGAAATACCTGGAAACTGTTGAGCCTCAGATGGGGTAAATGGCATCAACAGCTGGGAGGCTGTGCACAAGGCTAGCTGTTACAGACCCGCTCATCTGTACTTTGATTTTTTTTTTAAAAGACACTCCCCGTTCTGCAAGAGCAAGTGCCGATGGACTAGAATAATCTGTCTTGGTGTCTCTCTTAGAAATTGTAGTGAAAGGTTGATCTTGTCGATGGTTGGAGAGCGCTCTGAACACTAGCTAAACTATTCTTAATTGGACTATGTCAGGAGAGCAATCAATCCCTATCCAACAGTGATTCCACCAGCCCTACAAAGAACTTTTGGCAATGAGATCTGGTGGATTGAGTGATGCTTCCCATATTTGGTTTCTGAACACTAATGCACAGCAGGGTTGCCAACCCTCTAGGATTGACTTGGGAAATGGCGATTAATCTTGTTACAACTGGGTGCGAAAGGTGTCTAGGGGTCTGTTACTATCTCCACCTGGTCTTATTGTAACAGGGTTCAATTTTATAAACACACAGTGTTTTAAGCTCCCCCTTGGTGAATTCTTGTTCACAACTTTCCGATTATAAGGCAAAGAAATGAGCACAAACAGGATTTCTGTGGCTTAAAGAAGAAAAGTGAGATTTATTAAACATTAAACATAAACTCAAATATGGTTCACGCCTCTGGATATATGACGCTCCCAAGCTGGCATGCACTGGCGGTATACACATGCAGGAACAGAAAACAGAGGGAGAAAAGATAAGGTGGAACGGTTTGGGGCAATATCTTGTTACGGTGCTTCGAGTTCACTGTAGTCCTTTTGTCTTGCTTTTCATTGGGGCCCAGTAGTCTTCTTAAAAACCTTATTCACGTAGGAAACTTTTCTCTCTTAGAGTTTCACATGTTTTCACAAGATTCAGTTCCGTGGGAAAGAGTTGGAGGCAGGCAGACAAAAGAGGGTTCTGCTTCTATTCCAGGAGCTCAGCCTTCTTCACTCCATGAGCACACGGCTTTGTTTGTCTTCCAATTCCTTTGTTGGGAGTTCAAATTCCCTGCTGCAGCCAGTTAGTCATGTGACTAAAACTGGTCTGACCACTTCTGTGTATTGGGGAAGCAACTGCTGAGTTCCAACATTGTTTCAACATTGTCTGAAATGTCCTTCCAGTCAGGGCTTGCAATTTTAAATTTTTGTTCATGTGACAAAATAATGTGTGCCTCAGTCTTGGCAGTTGGGGTGGGGGGGTCTGCCTGACAATCTCTAGGACACTGCTGCGAGCTAATCCAGGAGAAAGAAATCCCCAGGACATTTAAAACGATGTTTATTTTCTTTGAACTCTTCTGTTTGTTAGCTCTAAGAATTATGAGATGAGGAAAATAGGCTGTTTGAATTAGTCAAGAAACATCCAATTAGGTAATGAAAAGTCCATTCACTTCCTAATTGGCTGTGGGAACGTGAGAATGGACGTGTCAGGCAATCAATGGCAGGAGTGTGAGGGGGTGGGAATGCGATTGGAGGTCATGTGATGAAACCTCCAGGAATATGTCCAGTGAAAGTTGGCAACTCTAACCAAAGGTGATGTTGAGTCTCTCTAACATTGTCAGGAGCTTTGGACAGATGGGACTTCCTGCTCCGTGCTACAGGTGTCGGAGTGTTGTACTGCCCATCCAGATCATTCCCAGCAAACGAGATCCGAGGAGACCAGGAAACGAGAGACGGAATTCACATAGCTGCTGTGCTGAGGATTGTTGGAACAGGCAAGGTAAGAAATTCTTATCATTTCAATAACTTCACTTGTGTCCAGGTCTCAGAAAGGTGGCTCCTTTCTTCAGATTCAATATCGATCTATTGACTTTGTTTCGAGTATGTAATGGAACTCGTGTGCACACCAGGGCATTTCAATGTTATTTTTAACCTAACAAGCTGCATTTATATAGCGTCTTTAACATTAAAAAAAGGTGGTACACAGGAGCATTATCAGACAAAATTTGACACTGAGACACATAAGCAGATATTCAAACAGGTGACTGTCACTGAGGAATGAAGTACATTAATTTTGGTACTTGTCTAGTAATATTTGCAGTACAATTAATCATAATATTTAGTCTATCTGTTCTCTCCATGCTGACTGGGAAGGGTCCTGCTTGCTACCCACCACTCTCAGGGCTAATCCTGAAGTGTCCAATTGCAGTTAAACTTGCACACCCAGAGACTGCAGATTCTGACTCCTCAAAACTCTCCACCACTTACAATTCAGGAGTGTGAGGCAATACTCTCCACTTGCCTGGATGGTTGCAGCTCCAACAACACTCAAGAAGCTCGACACCATCCAGGACAAAGCAGCCCACTTGATTGGCACCCCGTCCACCACCTTAAATATTCACTCCTTCCACCACCAGTGCACAATGGCAGCAGTGTGTACCCTCTACAAGAATGCACTGCAGCAACTTGCCACATCTTTTACAGCACCTTCAAACCTGTGACCTCTACCACCTGAAGGACAAGGGCATGGGAACACCACCACCTGCAAGTTCCCCTCCAAGCCGCACACCGTCCTGACTTGGAACAACATCACTGTTCCTTCATCATTGCTGTTTCAAAATCCTAACACTACCCACCTAACAGCACTGTGGGTTTACGTAGACCACATGGACTGCAACAGTTCAAGAAGGTGGCTCAACACCTCCTTCTTGAGGGCAATTATGGATGGGCAATAAATGCTGGGCCTTGAGAGCAACGCCCACATCCTGACTATAATTGTTTTCACAATATCTGGCTTAGGTTAAATGACAGGTCCAGAGACCCCCCCCTCAAACAAATTAAACTTAAGTTACTGCAGCTGGCACAGAGAAGATGTCATCCCAATTATCTGGGCTGGATTCCAATTCAGATCATTAAGTCAACAGGGTACTGCCCTAGCGCACTGCATGACCTAGCCTGCCCTCACACTAACTTTAAAGGTGCCTTTAAGTTAATATTCCATCATAACTAAGAATTCCCTTGTCTCTCGCAGAGCCCTATGTACCTGGCACGCACTGTGTCCATCCCAGGACACGGTCCGTACGGGGTCTACCCAAGGCACTGTGCCCCAGTCAGAGCCATGAGAATACTGGTTCCACGGTTGCCAGCTGCATCAGCCAGAGCTCCTCAATGGAGTGTGACATTGAAAGAATCATCCTGGAGGATCTGAACGTAATTGCAGAGGAAGATGAAGATGAATGAATTGCACGAGTTGAAAATGCTGCAGTTTCTCCACTTGCCTGCCTCTACAACAGAAGTCTTAATACTTTTAAGCTGGGATGATTGTAAGCAGAGGATCAATGGACAAATGGACCAATGGCTGTTTCCTTAGGGCATAGATTGTGTCAAACACCGGGAAACAGGACTAAGGCACTTCAGGCCAGAGAAGGCTGACTGGGAAGTGGAACATGGTAATTTTTATTAAAAGCCCTCTTGCTTCTATCTGTTTATCCTTTCAGAAATCGTTACATGAAACAGTCTACAAATTAATAGTTGCTTTTACAATTATTTTGCTTTTAATTTTTATATCTTAAAGGAGAAAATCCTTTAAACATCATGGAAAGAAAGTCAAGAACCATAAATAAAAACTTAAGAACTGGGAGCAGGAGGAGGTCATACAGCCGCTGAAGTCTCATCCATTGTTCAATAAGATCATGACTGATCTTCCAGTTCAAATCCAAATTCACGCCCTGTCCCCACATCCCTTGATTTCCTTAGTGACCAAAAATCTATCTCCGTCTTGAATATATTCAACAACTGAGCATCTACAGTCCTGTGGGGTAGAGAATTCCACAGATTCACAACCCTCTGAGTAAAGAGGTTTCTCCTCATTTCAGTCCTAAATGGCTGACACGAGATAATGAAACCAGTATAGAAAAGATGAAACAGTTCCTACATTTATGCGTCATGAATCTGGATGTCAGGTATGGTGTTTACTCCTCAAGAGTTAATTCCTTGTCAAGATGATAACACAATTTAAAAAAAAAATATTTCCCAAAACGGTATAATTAGGTGCAATGATTTATCTTGACAACCCTTCTAGTTTCAGAAAACGGGAAACTGGAGCCACTTCTGCATTTACTTTCAGATTGGGGGTTGGTTCTCTTTTAGATGGAGACACACGCAAAACAAACGTATGGGAATGTCTCACCTTGTTTTGTATTACTAATCCTGTTCCATTATCCCAATAGAGGAACTCACGACCAACATTGTTGTGTGGTGTACCTGCATCTCACAGACTGCAGCGGTTCAAGAAAGCAGCCCCAACACCACTTCAAGGGCAATTAGGGATGGCAATAAATGCTGGCCTTACCAGTGACGCCAACATCCCATGAATGAATCATCATAAAAAGGGAGCTGGGCTCGTTTACACGGGATTGCCGCTTGAGGAGTGTGACCTCTGCCCTCACAACCAGCTTGGGTCGTGTAGCATAAAGGCATCCGAATAGTAAAGTTCTCTGAGTCCTTAGGATTATAACATCTCTGGACCCCTTTCTCGTCAGTGTTAAAATATTTTTACTTATGAGGGTGTCCCAAATGAATTTAACAGGCTGGTCCTCTTTTTTTTTTTTCCCTCTAGAAAAGATTCATGGAGTCAGTTACAGCACAGAAGGAGGCCATTCGACCCATCGGGTCTGTGCCTCTCCACAGAGCTTTCCAGTCAGTCCCACTCCCCGGCTCGATCCCCAGAGCCCTGCAAGTTTATTTTCTTCAGGTGGCCATCCAACTTCCTCTTGAAGTCATTGATCGTTTCCACTTCCACCACCCTTGTGGGCAGTGAGTTCCAGGTCATTACCAAGAGAAGGTTGAGGGGCAACCTGGCCGAGGTCTCTCAAATTATGAAAGGGTTTGATAGGGTAGATGTGGAGAAAATATTTCCACTTGTGATGGAGACTAAAACTAGGGATGATAAATATAAGATAGTCACTAATAAATCCAGTAGAGATTTCAGGAAAAACCTCTTTACCCAGAGAGTGTCAGAATGTAGAACTCACTGCCACAAGGAGTAGTTGAGGTGAATAACATGGATGCATTTAAGGGGAAGCTAGATAAACACGAGGGAGAAAAAAATAGAAGGATACGTATATAGAGTTGGGTGTGGGGGGAGAAGGCTCATGTGCAGTATAAACACCAGCATGGACTAGTTGGGCTGAATGGCCTGTTTCTGTGCTGTAAATTCTGTGTAACACCACCACATGCTCTGCCCTTCCAGAATGTAAATTGTATCTAATTCTGTTTTGCAATGCATTACTCTTATTTTTCAAAAAAGATCTGTTTACGTGAAGCTAAGTATCTTAGATAATCTAACCTGAGCTGTATCATACGAACATTCGTTCGAACATACGAATTAGGAGCAGGAGTAGGCCACTCGGCCCTTCGAGTCTGCTCCGCCATTCAATAAGTTCAATGGCTGAACTGCTGTCTCCGCATTACCACCTTCCCTCGATAACCTTTTACCCCCTTGCTTATCAAGAATCTGTTTAACTCTGCCTTAAAAATATTCAGAGACTCTGCTTCCACTGCCTTTTGAGGAAGAGAGTTCCAAAGACTCTCAACCCTCAGAGAGAAAAAATTTCTCCTCATCTCTGTCTTAAATGGGCGACCCCTTATTTTTAAACAGTGACCCCTAGTTCTAGATTCTCCCACCAGGGGAAACGTCCTTTCCACATCCACTCTGTCAAGACCCCTCAGGATCTTATATATTTCAATCAAGTTGCCTCTTACTCTTCTAAATTCCAGTGGATACAAGCCTAGCCTGTCCAATCTTTTCTTTTAAGATAACCTGCCCATTCCAGGTATTAGTCTAGTAAACCTTATTTGAACTGCCTCCAATGCATTTACATCCTTCCTTAAATAAGGAGACAGGTAAGGTATACAGTAATCCAGATGTGGTCTCACCAATGCCCTGTATAGCTGAAGCATAACCTCCCTACTTTTGTATTCCATTCCCCTCGCGATAAACGATAACATTCTATTAGCTTTCCTAATTACATGCTGTACCTGCATACACAAATAAATAGAGATAATTGTGTCATTTATTTTCACTCGCATTATATCATGTTTGAAACTGGTTCAGAGAAAAGTAAAAATGAAAAAGTAAAAAAATGATTAAAGTGGAATTCAGAACCAGCACTGTTGTCATAGTTCATATCAAATAATATCAGATTCATTTGAGAGGAATCACAATTGAAAGAAGGGTGAGTGTAAAATATATAAACGCTATGAGTGGATTTTCACTAATACCAACTTCTCTCCTGAATTGCCTGGCTCTGATTTTCATGTTATGTCCCCTTGATCTGAACTCCCACCAACAGCGGAAAACGTTTCTCTTTATCTTGGGCGGCACAGTGGCGCAGTGGTTAGCACCGCAGCCTCACAGCTCCAGCGACCCGGGTTCAATTCTGGGTACTGCCCGTGTGGAGTTTGCAAGTTCTCCCTGTGTCTGCGTGGGTTTCCTCCGGGTGCTCCGGTTTCCTCCCACAGCCAAAAAGACTTGCAGGTTGGTAGGTAAATTGGCCATTATAAATTGCCCCTAGTATAGGTAGGTGGTAGGGGAATATAGGGACAGGTGGTGATGTGGTAGGAATATGGAATTAGTGTAGAATGGGTGGTTGATGGTCAGCACAGACTTGGTGGGCTGAAGGGCCTGTTTCAGTGCTGTATCTCTAAATAAATAAATAAATCATGTCAATTCCTGTAAAAATCCTAAAACCGCAATCAAATCGCCCTTTAGCATTTTATATTTCAGGGACTAATTTGTGGGAAAAGTGAAGATCAACATTTCATCTTGTCCAGTGGTCTGTGACCTGCGGCTCTGGAACTGCAATGTGGCTCTTTAACATCTCCCAACCTTTTCCAGTTGGGTCGCATTAATGTGAAAAAAGCCTAAAAATAATGTTAAGTCAAGAAAAGCAAGAGCTGTGTTTTTATTGTGTGGATAAAAGGCTAATTATTATGCTGCACTTTACAAATTCAGATGAATGTTTTAAAGAAACACAACATTGTGCTCTAAATAAACCTGTTTGTGTGGTATAGCTACACCATGGTTATAGGTAATGATTCAAGAAACCATTATTATTCCTAATATAGCTGAGATGATAAATTATTCTTGATATGCTATTGGAAACCATTTTCTTTATGATGAGAATCAGTCGCCCAAAAAATTGTCTTAATTCTATGCATCTTAAGTTAATGTTTATTTTAAAGATAACTTTACTGACAAAATGATAGTATAAAAAAAGTTTTTAAAAATGCAATAATTCAGAGTTAGGTTTATTTTAGTTTCCTTTTTTTCCCCCATTGCTACGTAAATTTAACACACATATTTTACTTATTATATATGCAACTTTTGCATTCTACCAGAGACACAAGACCGAATTTTCGTCTTGCAGCTCCCAATAGATTTTATTTTAGGCAATCTTTTTTTGAAAAAAAGTCTCTTTCGGTTTGAAAAAAAAAAGGTTGCAGGCTCCTGATCTAGTCAAACTCCAAATTTTCCATTGGAAATGGGCAGACCAGAGTATTTAGTGTGTAATCTGACTGCACCTTTGCTGTGTGATCGTGTTTTGGCTTGGCCACCTAAACCTGTTAGTCGCTCATACTCAAAGCAACTTATTTGCTGATCAAAGACTTAAAGGATGTATGCAAGGCCATTTTTTAAAAAAAAGCAAACCAAGCACGAGGCTTTATTTCTAGAGGGATACAATTGAAAGGTAGGGAAGTTATGCCAAACCCATATCAAACCTTGGTTCGACCACACTGAAGAGTACTGCGTGCATTTCTGGTCGCCACATTATAGAAAGGATATAGAAGCACTGGAAAAGATGCAGAGATTTACAAGGATGATACATATATATATATATATATATATATATATATATATATATATATATATATATATATATATATATATACCCACATATTTCTGGTATCAGGAAGGGATTACGAGCTATGTCTCTTTTCTCTTGAAAAAAGGGTGACCTAAGAGAGGTCTTTAAAATTAAGGGAGTTGGATACAGAGAGAATGTTTCCTCTTGTGGGGAAGAGCAAAACTAGAAGCCTCCAATAGAAGATAGTCACCGAGAAATTCCTATAAGGTATTCAGAAGAAACTTCTTTATCCTGAGAGTGGTGAGAATGTGGGACTCACTAGCACAGGGAGTGGTTGAAGCGAATAGTACAGATAAATTTAATGGGACACTAGATAATACATGAGGGAAAAGAGAATAGGGGTCCAGGTGGAAGGAGACTACTGGAGGTGGGTGAATGGGTCTGCTGGGTGGGGCAGGGGTGGAGGTTGGGGGGGGGGGCGAGTGATGGGAACTCCTGTCCAAAGAGGTGAGTCCAGAGGTGAAGGCAACGGATTACAGATATCTCCAAGACATCCAACATTTCTCGGACTGCTGTTCTCGCCACATCCTGATTTCTCTCCACATTCCTGTCCTTGGCCTGCTGCAGTGTTCCAGTGAAGCTCAACACAAGCTTGAGGAACAGGACCTCACCTTTCAATTAGGCACTCTATGGCCCTCTGGACTCAACATTGACTTCAACAACTTCAGACCATTTTAATTTTTTTTACCATGTACCAGTCTTAAATTTGTTTTTCATGTTTTTGCTTTTGGACAGAGCTGTTCAGTATTCTGCCATTGACACTCTCTCCTGGGCTAATCCTTTATCTTTTACTATACTATTACCACTCCCTTTGCCTTTGTTCCGTGACATCTGTGTCATTTAATCTCTCCTGCCCTCCTCCCTATCACACATCTTCCCTTTTGTTGTTCTTCGCCCCCTCCACTTGCTCAAAGCCTATTAAATTTCTAACCTTTGCCAGTTCTGATGAAAGGTCACCTGACCTGAAACATTAACTCTGTTTCTCCCTCCACAGATGCTGCCAGACCTGCTGAGTATTTCCAGCATCTGCAGTATTTTGCTTTTATGTAAAAGTAGGGAAGCCTTGTTACAATGGTACAGGGCATTGGTGAGACCGCGTACAGTTTTGGCCTCCTTACTTAAGGAGGGATATACTTGCGTTGGAGGCAGTTCAGAGAAGCTTCACCAGGCTGATTCCTGGGATGAAGGGGTTGTCTTATGGGGGAAGGTTGAGCAGTTTGGGCCTATACTCATTGGAGTTTAGAAGAATGAGATGATCTTTTTGAAACATATTAGTTTCTGAGGGGGCTTGACAGGGTAGATGCTGAGAGGATGTTCTCCCTCTTGGGAGAATATAGAACTTAGGGGCACAGTTTCAAAATAAGGAGTCTCCTTTTTAAGATGGAGATGGAATTTCATTTTTCAGAGGGTCATAAATCTTTGGAATTCTCTTCCCCAGAGAGCAGTGGAGCCTGGGTCATTGAATATATTCAAGGTTGAGGTAGACAAATTTCTGATCTACAAGGGAATCAAAGATTATGGAGGTAGACAGGGGAGTGGAATTAAGGCAACAATCAGATCAGCTTTGATCTCATTGAATGGTGGAGCAGGCTTGAGGGGCCAACTCCTGCTCCTGTTTCTTATGTTCTTATGAATGGCCTGTTTCTTTGCCAGATATCCTATTTAATCCTACACAATCCAGATACATGAACACAAAATCCACCTCCCCACTCAGGGCAGAAAAGATCCCATGAACCTATTTTGAAGAAGAGCAGGGGAGTTCGCCCTGTAGTCCTGGCCGATACCAGACGACATCACTAAAAACGGATTACACAAAAGGCAGAATACTGCAGGTGCAGGAAATCTGAACTGTAAAAAGAACAGGTCAGGTAGCGTCTGTGGAGACAGAAACAGAGTTAACACTTCAGGTCTGTGACCATTTGTAAAAAAAAAAACTGGTCTTTATTCTCATTGCTGTTTGTGGAAGCTTGCTGTGCGTAAATTGGCCGCTGTATTTTCCTGCCTTGCAACAGCGACTACACTTCAAAAAGTACTTCATTGGCTGTGAAGCACTTTGGGAGATCCTGAAACTGTCAGGTGCTACATAAATGCAAATCTTTTTTTCACTTCTTCCATCCTTCTCTTCTGAAAGTCTCTGTCTCATGTTCCACAGATGCCTGCTGCCCTCCAGTAGATTAGTTCGAATGTCTGTACACAACCAATGAGTGTTCGAAAGCTATCTAACTGCGTGAGGCATCACAGTGAAGGTTGCACTTGACAATAGCCGACATAGTTTTCAAAATACGTCAATATTTTTATTTTGAAGTTGCACACTGTTCCTTCCATTTTCCCTTCCCTTGCTTCTTTTCCTCGACTTAATCTCTAGCACTTCCTCTTCCTCCCCACTTTACTACACCTCTTTTCTTTCCCTCTTTCCCTCTCCTCCCTCCCTCCCTCCTCTCTCCCTTTCCTCTTTTCTGCCATCTCTCCAATCTCCCTCCCAAATTGGTCTTTGACACCTCCAAATTCCACTTTTCCCCTCCCCTCTCCCTCTCTCCCTTTCCCCCTCTCTCCCTTTCCCCCTCTCTCCCTTTCCCCCTCTCTCCCTTTCCCCCTCTCTCCCTTTCCCCCTCTCTCCCTTTCCCCTCTCTCCCTTTCCCCTCTCTCCCTTGTCCCCCTCTCTCCCTTGTCCCCCTCTCTCCCTTGTCCCCCTCTCTCCCTTGTCCCCCCTCTCTCCCTTGTCCCCCCTCTCTCCCTTGTCCCCCCCTCTCTCCCTTGTCCCCCCTCTCTCCCTTGTCCCCCCTCTCTCCCTTGTCCCCCCCCTCTCCCTTGTCCCCCCCCTCTCCCTTGTCCCCCCCCCTCTCCCTTGTCCCCCCCCTCTCCCTTGTCCCCCCCCTCTCCCTTGTCCCCCCCCCTCTCCCTTGTCCCCCCCTTGTCCCCCCCCTCTCCCTTGTCCCCCCCTTGTCCCCCCCCCTCTCCCTTGTCCCTCCCCCTCTCCCTTGTCCCCCCCCCCTCTCCCTTGTCCCCCCCCCTCTCCCTTGTCCCCCCCCCCCTCTCCCTTGTCCCCCCCCCCCTCTCCCTTGTCCCCCCCCCCCTCTCCCTTGTCCCCCCCCCCCTCTCCCTTGTCCCCCCCCCCCTCTCCCTTGTCCCCCCCCCCCTCTCCCTTGTCCCCCCCCCCTCTCCCTTGTCCCCCCCCCCTCTCCCTTGTCCCCCCCCCTCTCCCTTGTCCCCCCCCCCTCTCCCTTGTCCCCCCCCCCTCTCCCTTGTCCCCCCCCCCTCTCCCTTGTCCCCCCCCTCTCCCTTGTCCCCCCCCTCTCCCTTGTCCCCCCCCTCTCCCTTGTCCCCCCCCTCTCCCTTGTCCCCCCCCCTCCTTGTCCCCCCCCCCTCCTTGTCCCCCCCCTCCTTGTCCCCCCCCCTCCTTGTCCCCCCCCCTCCTTGTCCCCCCCCCTCCTTGTCCCCCCCCCCTCCTTGTCCCCCCCCCTCCTTGTCCCCCCCCCCTCCTTGTCCCCCCCCCTCCTTGTCCCCCCCCCTCCTTGTCCCCCCCCCTCCTTGTCCCCCCCCTCCTTGTCCCCCCCCTCCTTGTCCCCCCCCCTCCTTGTCCCCCCCCCCTCCTTGTCCCCCCCCCCTCCTTGTCCCCCCCCTCCTTGTCCCCCCCCTCCTTGTCCCCCCCCTCCTTGTCCCCCCCCCTCCTTGTCCCCCCCCTCCTTGTCCCCCCCCCCTCCTTGTCCCCCCCCTCCTTGTCCCCCCCCCTCCTTGTCCCCCCCCCCTCCTTGTCCCCCCCCCCTCCTTGTCCCCCCCCCTCCTTGTCCCCCCCCCTCCTTGTCCCCCCCCCTCCTTGTCCCCCCCCCTCCTTGTCCCCCCCCCTCCTTGTCCCCCCCTCCTTGTCCCCCCCTCCTTGTCCCCCCCCCCTCCTTGTCCCCCCCCTCCTTGTCCCCCCCCCCTCCTTGTCCCCCCCCCTCCTTGTCCCCCCCCCCCTCCTTGTCCCCCCCTTGTCCCCCCCCCCTCCTTGTCCCCCCCCCTCCTTGTCCCCCCCCCTCCTTGTCCCCCCCCCTCCTTGTCCCCCCCCCTCCTTGTCCCCCCCCCTCCTTGTCCCCCCCCCTCCTTGTCCCCCCCCCCCCTCCTTGTCCCCCCCCCTCCTTGTCCCCCCCCCCTCCTTGTCCCCCCCCCTCCTTGTCCCCCCCCCTCCTTGTCCCCCCCCCTCCTTGTCCCCCCCCCCTCCTTGTCCCCCCCCCCTCCTTGTCCCCCCCCCTCCTTGTCCCCCCCCCCTCCTTGTCCCCCCCCCCTCCTTGTCCCCCCCCCCTCCTTGTCCCCCCCCCCTCCTTGTCCCCCCCCCCTCCTTGTCCCCCCCCCCTCCTTGTCCCCCCCCCCTCCTTGTCCCCCCCCCTCCTTGTCCCCCCCCCCTCCTTGTCCCCCCCCTCCTTGTCCCCCCCCCTCCTTGTCCCCCCCCCTCCTTGTCCCCCCCCTCCTTGTCCCCCCCCTCCTTGTCCCCCCCCTCCTTGTCCCCCCCCTCCTTGTCCCCCCCCCTCCTTGTCCCCCCCCCTCCTTGTCTCCCTTTCTCCCCCCCTTGTCTCCCTTTCTCCCCCCCCTCTCTCCCTTTCTCCCCCCCTCTCTCCCTTTCTCCCCCCCTCTCTCCCTTTCTCCCCCCCTCTCTCCCTTTCTCCCCCCCTCTCTCCCTTTCTCCCCCCCTCTCTCCCTTTCTCCCCCCCTCTCTCCCTCCCTCTCTCTCCCTTTCTCCCCCCCTCTCTCCCTTTCTCCCCCCTCTCCCTTTCTCCCCCCCTCTCCCTTTCTCCCCCCCTCTCCCTTTGTTCCCCCCCCTCTCCCTTTGTTCCCCCCCCTCTCCCTTTGTTCCCCCCCCTCTCCCTTTGTTCCCCCCCCTCTCCCTTTGTTCCCCCCCCTCTCCCTTTGTTCCCCCCCCTCTCCCTTTGTTCCCCCCCCTCTCCCTTTGTTCCCCCCCTCTCTCCCTTTGTTCCCCCCCTCTCTCCCTTTGTTCCCCCCCTCTCTCCCTTTGTTCCCCCCCTCTCTCCCTTTGTTCCCCCCCTCTCTCCCTTTGTTCCCCCCCTCTCTCCCTTTGTTCCCCCCCTCTCTCCCTTTGTTCCCCCCCTCTCTCCCTTTGTTCCCCCCCTCTCTCCCTTTGTTCCCCCCCTCTCTCCCTTTGTTCCCCCCCTCTCTCCCTTTGTTCCCCCCCTCTCTCCCTTTGTTCCCCCCCTCTCTCCCTTTGTTCCCCCCCTCTCTCCCTTTGTTCCCCCCCTCTCTCCCTTTGTTCCCCCCCTCTCTCCCTTTGTTCCCCCCCTCTCTCCCTTTGTTCCCCCCCTCTCTCCCTTTGTTCCCCCCCCTCTCTCCCTTTGTTCCCCCCCTCTCTCCCTTTGTTCCCCCCCTCTCTCCCTTTGTTCCCCCCCTCTCTCCCTTTGTTCCCCCCCTCTCTCCCTTTGTTCCCCCCCTCTCTCCCTTTGTTCCCCCCCTCTCTCCCTTTGTTCCCCCCCTCTCTCCCTTTGTTCCCCCCCTCTCTCCCTTTGTTCCCCCCCCTCTCTCCCTTTGTTCCCCCCCCTCTCTCCCTTTGTTCCCCCCCCTCTCTCCCTTTGTTCCCCCCCTCTCCCTTTCTCCCCCCCCCTCTCTCCCTTTCTCCCCCCCCTCTCTCCCTTTCTCCCCCCCCTCTCTCCCTTTCTCCCCCCCCCTCTCTCCCTTTCTCCCCCCCCTCTCTCCCTTTCTCCCCCCCCTCTCTCCCTTTCTCCCCCCCCTCTCCCTTTTTCTTCCCCCTCTCTCCCCTTCTTCCCCCCCCCTCTCTCCCCCCCCCTCTCTCCCCCCCCCCTCTCCCTTTCTCCCTTCTCTTCCCTGTTCTCTCCATCTCCCCTCGCACCTCCCCCTACCCACTTTCACTGCACCCTCCCTTCGCCCTCCAGTGACCAGTATTACCACTGGCCACAGTGTGGTGCTATTGCTCACCCTGGAGTGACAGCACTAAACAGCAGCTCAGGCAGTAACCCAGTCAAGAAGGTATCTCTAGGTTTGAGGCTAATTTACAACATGTTTATTTCAAGCAAACTTAGCTTATATAAGTAGGAAGTTGGTTTTCCAGCATTTTATCAACGTCCAGACTGTATTTGAACTATTCACCGCACACACAGCACAGTGACTGGGATAAAAGTTAAGTGCGGCCTAAAACAAAATCTGCGAAATGTGAAAATTTTTGATTTATTTGTATTTATTGACCTGGTTTTATCTTAGAATTTGTATATTGAAAGATTTGGAAAATAAAGATTTTATTTGGCTCCGCAATTCTGGGGCTTAACTACAAAATTTCTGACAAAAGCTAACCCGTGGAATATGAATTCTTGGGGGAAGAAAAAAAGGTTGGTGAGCTTATTTTATTTCCCTGTGTTTAGGTCTTCCCACATTTCAACCTTCTCGAGCCCTCATCTTTGGTCATTGCTGGGGAAATGAGCAATGGAAGTTTGGTCGTCGATTCCTTTTGCTGTCTCGCCCTTTGTCCCTAATGCAGCCATCCAGTATTAAATTATCCTGGGTTGGGTGCGGCAGTCTTTTGTATAAATATAAAAGCTGTATGCAGAAACTGAGCAAGTTCTGCTTCAAGATACATGAACCATTGTACAGTTGTCACCTCCAGTTGGACATATTCCTGAGGGGTCTTGACAGGGTGGATGTGGAAAGGATGTTTCCCCTTGTGGGAGAATCTAGAACTAGGGCTCACTGTTTAAAAATATGGGGTCGCCCATTTAAGACAGAGATGAGGAGAAATTTTTTCTCTCTGAGGGTCGTGAGTCTTTGGAATTCTCTTCCTCAAATAGCAGAGTCTTTGAATATTTTTAAGGCAGAGGTAGATTCTTGATAAGCAAGGGAGTGGAAGGTTATTGGGGGTAGGAGGAATTGTGGAGTGAGGTTCCAATCAGATCGGCTATGAGCCATGATCTTGTTGAATGGTGGAGCAGGCTCGAGTGGCCGAGTGGCCTACTCCTGCTCCTAAATCGTATGTATTCCTGGAGGTGTCACATAAATTCCGGCCCCCGGCCGCACCCGACATGTCCGTCCTCACGGCGCCCCACCAGCCAATCAGAAAACCAGCTCGAGAAGGTTGAAATGTGGGAAGACCTAAACACAGGGAAATAAAATAAGCAGAGGTGAGGGGATAGTTGAACAATGGATTACTAAAGGGTGTTGTCATGCAACATTTTAAAGGGGATTATAAGTGAATCATGTAATCTCCTCCTCTTTGCAGTAGGCTTAATCAAATCCGCACCCATTTGTGTCAAGCTTTCTTCTCTCTGTGACCCAGTCACTCCTCATTGCTTCTCTTGGTGTCATAAATCTCGAAACCAATCCAATAATCTTGATAATTTACAAGCTGCCAACCGCATCGTTCAAACTGAGTGTGTTTTATGTGCAACGTTCACCTCAGTGTGCTCTGGATGGTGTCTAGAAGAGCAGGAGTTTGGGAAGGAGGGAAGATAATAGTGGGTATTGTTCGCCAAGAGGAGGGGATAGAATTTCAGTCTGCTCTTTATTTTTATTTCAGACTATGGGTTTTTTACTCTTACACTGTGTGGTGGTTTGCTGCCCAGATACCTGATCTTTTGTATACCAACTCAACATGCTGTACAGATGCCAATTTCTGAGTTGCTCTGGCCATGCCAAATTAGCATAGTGCCCAGCTAAATCCGGGTTCAGCCTTTTTTTAATGGGTATTATACACGCCCTTGGATGAAGTGATGGAATGAGGTGAAGATGCTGGAGGAAGTGCATAACTTATCAAATATCAAGAGGAAGGTAAGGAGAGTTTACAGCCAAAGGATCTAAAAGGTTGATGCATTGGATAAATACTCTGCTTAATGTGGCCATGAGCCCTATAGACCTAGAAGGTGCCAGATTTCCAGGCTGAAAGGGTGGCAAAAGCAGATTCGGGAGCAACTTTCAAAAGAAAATTGGATAAAAACTTGGAAGAGGTGAAGCTACAAGCCTATGGAGAAAGAGAAGGGGTCTGAGACTATTTGGAAAGTTCTACCAAAGAGCCAACACAGACATGATGGGCTGAATGGCCTTCTGTGCTGTATCATTCTAACTCAATAAACATCTTGCATCGTTGTACCTACTCAATCTTGCCTTTTAAGCTCTTAAAAGGGCCACTGTCTTCAAGGTAAATATGCAAATTGGGCTTCTGATGATGTCATTTGGGCCTCAACTGTAATTTTAACTCTGGTCTGAGCAGGGGGTGGTTCTCCCACCGGGTGAAGGCAGTGGGAAGCAGATCTAGGGACAGAAGAGGACCGAGCAGATAAGTTTTCTCCTTGTGGAATTTCTCAGGATCTGCCCTGCAAGGAAAATTCAGGCCTCCCTTTTTCCCAGACTCTCTCTCTCTCTCTCTCTCTCTCTCTAGTGAGACCCACTCTCTCCCCCCCACCCCCCCACTGGAATCCAGCCCCCCGGTGAAATCGTGTCCATTTTCTTGACGTGGTTCACCTCGTTCTGTTGTGGGTTGAAGAGATTCATCAAACACAAAAGAGGGTTTGAAAGATAGGCTTCTTGCGATGGTGCTGTCCTCCGGTCTCTCCATTGGCAACTTTCCCTCCTGTTGACCGAGTAAGCAACTTCCTTTCACGTTGATTAAAAACTTGATAAAACTCCTTTCTGATTTTCACAAGAAAGCAAACATACCATCAGACACCTCCAAGGTAGCTGTGGCCTTCATTAAAAGGTATTGGATGTAAGATTAGCCCAGCTTAGCTATCTCCTTTCCCTTTGAGATGAGCATGCCACAGGATGGCAGATGTGACCGTCACCGCGCTTGAGCTATAGATAACATCGCCACCCTAGCATGTTTAGGGCTGGACAACTTTGGGATTGCTTTTTTGAGTGCAGCGTGCCTGATTTCAAAACTACACCAATGGGGAACCTCTCCAATTTGCAAAAAGTTTAAAGTAGCAAAATACTGCGGATGCTGGAAATCTGAAATAAAAACAAGAAATGCTGGAACCACTCAGCAGGTCTGGCAGCATCTGTGGAAAGAGAAGCAGAGTTAACGTTTCGGGTCAGTGACCCGAAAAGACTGACAAATATTAAAAATGTCACAGGTTATAAGCAAGTGAGGTGTGGGTGGGGCAAGAGATAACAAAGGAGAAGGTGTAGATTGGACAAGGCCACATAGCTGACCAAAAGGTCATGGAGCAAAGGCAAACAATTTGTTAATGGTGTGTTGAAAGACAAAGCATTAGTACAGAATAGGTGTTAACGGACGGAATATTGAACAGCAGCAAGTGCAAACATGAAAAAAAAACGCTTTTAATAGCTCAGTGCTGTCAGGAGTGCATGACACCATTCTCCAGCAGTGGGTCCACACTTGCATTCGTTATATAAATTGCCAACATATGGTGTAAACTTGGCACTACATTGGACACCCTCACCTGAGGTCAGTGTTCATTCTATCCCAGTTCACCGGACAGCCACAGATGACTTTTTAAAAGGTTTATCTACGAGAAAAAGCACAAAATAAAAGTGGTAAGATGCTGGAGGAGAAAGGTGACGTGGAATTTTAGGTAGCAGCTCTCATCAGAACTTGGTGATCAAGTTGAGCAATCAATTACTGACTTGGGGTATTGTATTCTTAGTCCTACAGCTGTCCAGTCCTTAATCTGATTCCTCTTGCTTGCCAGACTTGTCAAGATGAAAATACAGGTAAGAGCCACCAGAAATGAAAAGTGCGTTCACTTAGCCTTGTTATTGTACAGCGTGTTAATTGTATATTAATTGTGTTCAGTCGTGTGCAGGTGGGGAGCATTAACTGGGGTTTCACTTGAGCTCATATAAAGAGACACTTATTGAAACTGTGGTGTAATTGAGTTAAGAAGTGTATGCTTGTCATGGTTAACTCTGTAAATAATTGTAAGACTAAGGAAAAATGTTTGTAATGGAAACTAGGCATAACAGAATGCAAAAGGAAGGGGAAGAATGCTAGAAATCCAAAATAAGCACAGGGAAGTGTTGCAAACAGGAAACGGCTCAGTGTCTGAAAAGAGAAAGGGAAGAACTTTTTTTTATTCATTCACGGGATCTGGGCATTTATTGCCCGTCTCTAATTGCCCTTGAGAAGGTGGTGGTGAGCTGCCTTCTGGAACCGCTGCAGTCCATGTGGGGTAAGTACACCCACAGTGCTGTTAGGGAGGGAGTTCCAGGATTTTGACCCAGCGACAGTGAAGGAATGGCGATATAGTTCCAAGTCAGGATGGTGTGTGGCTTGGAGGGGAAATTGCAGGTGGTGGTGTTCCCATGCATCTACTACCCTTGTCCTTCTAGGTGGTAGAGATTGTGGGTTTGGAAGGTGCTGTTGAAGGAGCCTTGACGAATTGCTGTAGTGCGTTTTGTAGATGGTACACACTGCTGCCACTGTGTGCAGTTGATGGATGGGCTGCCGATTTGAGGAACTCCTATGCTAGGACTGTCCTGAGGAAGGATTTCTACTCGGAATGTTAATCTGCTAGAAGCTGAGCTGCAAGTTGTACATCGCCCAGACTTTCCTTTTCTGGAATGAAATGGATTGTTTAGCATAACAAAGGCACCCCAGCCCAGTCGACCCTGCACTCTTCCTCACTAACATCTGGGAATGTGCTAAAATTGGGAGACCTGTCCCACAGACTAGTCAGCAACAGCCTGACATAGTTCGAGATTCCTCCCCCAGATCTCTGCGCTCCTCCAATTCTGGCCTCTTGTGCCTCCCTGATTGTAATCGCTCCACCTTTGGCAGCCGAGCCTTCAGTTGCCTTGGCCCTATGGTCTGGAATTCCCTCCCTAAACCTCTCCCCCCTCGCTACCTACCCCTTTGACCAAGTTTTTAGTCGCCTGTCCTCCTAATATCTCATCGTGAGGCTGGGTGTCAAATTTTGTTTGATTATGCTCCCCTGCAGTGCCTTGCAATATTTTGCTACGTTAAAGATGCTATATAAATGCAAGTTGTTGTTGTAACGGGCTCATCCCAAATGTCCAACAAGCCATTGGGTAGCAGAGATTCCAAAGATCCATCCCTTGCAGTCGAGCAGTCTGCAAGAATGAATTATACTCCAACTAAAGCTTTCGAAAATATTCTCCCAGTCCGCCTCTTCTCTTGAAGTCTGTGCTTTAGATCAAGGTCATGCCAGTTGTATTGCCAGGGCTGCAGCAACCACAGAGGCAGTGCAGTAACTTATTTCTATCCTGAGCTTCCTGAAGGGTAGGGTGTCAATGGAGCCTGTTACGACCAGGTGAAAGGGGTCTAGGGGTTCCCTCTCAGCCTTTGCCTGGTTTAACCGTAACAGGGTTTAATTTTTGTAAAAAAAAAACACCATGTTTTAGCTCCCCCTTAGTGAATCCTTGTTCACTGCTTTCCAATTGTAAGGCAAAGAAATCAATTCAGACAAGTTTTCTGAGATTTTTAAACAAGAAAGGTGGAAGTTTATTAATCTTAAACTCTAACCCGGTTACCAACAACGAATATGCGACACCACCACACTAGCATGCATATGCGATAAGCACACACGCAGATAGAGACAGAAAAAGTAGAAGGAATAAAGGGGAAATGTTTGAGGCAATATCTGGTAGTTACAGTCCTTTAAGTTCAATATGAAGTCTTTGGTTGACGGTCAGTCCTGCTGTTCGTTGGGGCCCAGTTCACGCTTCAACTTGTTGCGACGTCTGAGTCTTTTCTGTCTTGAGGTTTGCACGTCTTCCGTGGGCCTGGGGGCTTAGGGAGAAAACGAGGGAGAGAGAGACAGCCAGGCAAGAGACTTGCTTGTTTCAGCCTTCTGAATTCAAATTGTCCTGTGGCTTGTTCAAAAACCCCAGGTTGCCCAGCAGGTTAGTCACGTGACTAGCTGGTTTGACCACTTCTGTTTGTGGATTCTGCCATCTTAGCAGTATCCTGGAATGTGAGCTTCCTCACCTTCAATGTCTGGTGATCAAAGTCCATTTTGGGCTAAGTGGACCAGGGAATAGTCCTTTGTCTCTCCAAGTACTGTCTGTTAGTATGCAAATATTTTTCCAGCCAAGTGTCTGGTGATTTTTTTTGTTAACAAGCCTTTCTTCACTCCAGCAACAGTTTAAAATCAATGTTCATATGACAAAATTAATATGCCTCATTCTTGGCAGGTGTGGGTGAGCAAGGCAGCGCAGAAATGTTGTTGGGTAAAGACAAGAATTATAAACGCAACTTCCTAAAATGTGCACATGGTGTTACAATGTAATGTTAAAATATAAAAAAACCATGGAAGGTCTTGTTTGTTGCGTAGTGTGTTCAGATTTACCTCAGGAAAGGTTTTATTCTCGGGGATTAACGACTTTGTAATTTTATTCCAAAACAGCATTAAGGGGAACCAAAATTATAAATATTTCAGGTTGTTGATGCGATTGTAGGAACAGGAAGAGGCCATTCAGCCCCTCAGGCCTGTTCTTCCCTTCGGTTCGATTAGGTCTTATCTGTACCTCAACTCCATTTACCAGTCATGAATCATATCCCTCAATCTTATCGAATAATAATCTATCAATCTCAGTGTTGGAAATTTCAATTGATCCAAATCCTCCGTCCTGTGCAAGAGGAAATTCTACAATTCCGCCATCCTTTGAGACAAGGTCCTTCCTGATTTCACACCTGAATGTTAAGGTTATGCCCCCTTGTTCTGGAGTCATTCCACCAGAGGAAAAAACTTCTCTGTATCTACCCTATCAAATCCTTATTATAATTTTAAACACCTCAAATAGACTTAAGTCAAAGGAATACAACCGAGGTTTATACAGCCTCTCCTCATATCTTAATACTCAAAGCCCTGAGTAAAGGTTTAGCCATTTTATGTATGTGGTCATAAATTACCATCTCTTTTTCTATAAAGGTTCCTGTCCAGTGGAGAATCTTGTTTTTTTTTTCTCCCTGTGGTTTTTTTTTGAGGGAATCAAGTCATTCCTGCGATTCAGAACACATTCTCATTTTAGAAAATGCAGGAATGTCAAACATGCTTAATCCTCATATAAAAACGAGAAATGCTGGAACCACTCAGCAGGTCTGGCAGCATCTGTGGAAATCTTCTTCCAGGAATGCCTACCTTGAAGAAGTTCTGCTCTTCTCTCCGACAGGATTTTCGTTTGTCTCTTTTACCTTGTTCACCTTCATTGACCTCTTGCCCCACCCCCACCTCACTTGCTTATAACCTGTGACTTTTCTAATATTTGTCAGTTCCGAAGAAGGGTCACTGACCCGAAACGTTAACTCTGCTTCTCTTTCCACAGATGCTGCCAGACCTGCTGAGTGGTTCCAGCATTTCTTGTTTTTATTTCAGATTTCCAGCATCCACAGTATTTTGCTTTTATATTATGCTTAATCCTCAGCTTCCTCCAATTGGATTATTCTGCCCTGCCTTGAAACAATTGTGGATTATGGGGTTCTGAGGAATGCAACCAGAGTGGTTTTATGTCTTTAGGGCTCTATGTATAAGGAAAAACTTGAGAAGGTTGTCTTGCTCTCCTTGGAGAAATGGCGGGTTGTGAGGAGACACGCACAAGTTGGTGCTCTTTGTTTTTGTTCAAAAGGGAGCGGGATGAATTCCTGAATTTGTGGACCTATTCAGTGCAGTCTTTAAAACGTGTCCTACTGTCTTCCAGCTCCCCCTCGGTCTCTGGCTAGCTGCTTTGTGCTCACAGCAAGTCTTGGTGATGCCTCGTCCTGACTGGAATCTCTCTATGCCGAAACTCCATCCCCAACACCTGACGTTTCACTTTAAACCCTTGGGTAAGTTCAGGTCAGATTTAAAGAAGGAACAAATATTTGGGAAAAAAACACCACATTGCATTTCTTTTTCCTCGACTCTGAGACTGGAGACATCATTTATATCTAAGAGTTTGAATGACATCATTGGGGCCATGATCCACCTGTAAGCCCATGGATTTATGGGGAGCGCACGGGGGGTGGGGGGGGGGGCAATTTCGATATCTCCACGATGGCACGAGTTGGCAGAATGCTTTACAAAGAGACATGTGGAAAACAGACGCAGGAACGGGAAAAGATTAGGAGGGGCAACCAATCTCTTGGTTGAAGGGTTGGTCTTTTAAGTTGGTTTCTAATGCCATGGTTTCAGATACCAGAATGGCGAGGAACCTATCAGGAAAGGAGTCTCTTTTGTCTGTAAAAGAGAAGGCTGAGGGATGGCCTAATAGAGTTCTTTATGAAAGGTTTTAATAGAGTAGACACAGAGAGGGAAAAACCTAGAGACTGTCAATCGAAGATAGTAACCAAGAAATCAAATAGGTAATTCACAAGTAACTTCTTTACCCAGAGAATGGTGAAAACATAAGAAATAGGAGCAGGAGTAGGCCATTCAGCCCCTCGAGCCTGCACCGCCATTCAATAAGATCATGGTTGATCTGATTGTGGCCTTAACTCCACTTTCCTGCCTGCTCCCCATAACCCTTGACTCCCTTGTAGATCAAAAATCTGTCCAACTCAGCCTTGAATATATTCAATCATGCAGCCTCCACTACTCTCTGGGGAAGAGAATTCCATAGATTAACAATCCTCTAAGCAAAGAAATTCCTCCTCATCTCTGTCTTAAAAGGGAGACCCCTTATTTTGAAACTGTGCCCCCCTAATACTAGATTCCCACACGAGGGGAAACATCCTCTCAGCATCTACCCTGTCAAGTTCCCTCAGAATCTTTTGTTTCAATAAGATCATCTCTCATTCTTCTGTGAACCTTCTCTGAACTGCTTCCAATGTAAGTATGTCTCTCCTTAAATAAGGGGATCAAAGCTGTACCCAGTACTCTAGGTGCTGTCTCAACAACGCCCTGTACAGTTGCAGCAAAACTTCTCTACTTATATATTCCATCTCCCTTGAAATTAAGGCCAAAGAGAATGTGAAACTCACTACCATGGGAAGTGGTTGTGGTGAATAGTGTAGATGCATTTAAGGAGAAGCTAGATAATCATACGAGGGAGAAGGGAATAGAGAGTTATACTAATAAAGTTAAATGAGCAAAGATGGGAGGAGGCTCGAGTGGAGCATAAACGCCAGCATGCCCTGGTTGGGCTGAATGGCCTGGTTCTGTGATGTATATTCTATGTATTTCTATGCAAAAGAGGAAAGCTGTGGAGAGACGGAGGAGTTTAAGCAAGGAATACCATAGTGAAAGACCCAGGAGACTGTGAGGTTTGCTGCTGGGTTTCATTGGCGGAGGGATAGGGGAAGGGGCAGAGGCAGCCAACGTTGTGGAGGTGGAAGTAAGCAGTCTTACTGATGGAAACAATGCAAAGTCTGCAAAGCAGCCCGGGATACTGAGAAAGTGTCCAGATAAGAGCAGGGAGGTTATGATGGGGCTGTATAAAACGCTAGTTAGGCCACAGCTGGAGTTCTGTGTACAGTTCTGGGCACCACAATATAGGAAGGATGTGATTGCACTGGAGAGGGTGCAGAGAAGATTCACCAGGATGTTGCCTGGGCTGCAGGATTTCAGCTATGAAGAGAGACTGGATAGGCTAGGGTTGTTTTCCTTGGAGCAGAGAAAGCTGAGGGGGGGACCTGACTGAGGTATACAAAATTATGAGGGGCATTGATAGGATAGATAGGAAGAAAACTTTTCCCTTAGCTGTGGGGTCAATAACCAGGGGGCATAGATTTAAGATAAGGAGCAGAGGACATTTGGGGAAAATGTTTTCACCCAGAGGGTGGTTGGAATCTGGAACACAGTGCCTGAAGGGGTGGTAGAGGCAGGAACCCTCAAAACATTTAAGAAGCATTTAGATGAGCACTTGAAACACCATAGCATACAAGGCTACGGGCTAAGTGCTGGAAAATGGGATTAGATTGGATGGGTGCTTGATGGTCGGCACAAATGCGTTGGACCAAAGGGCCCGTTTCTGTGCTGTATAACTCTATGACTCTGATTCTAAAGAATGTAACGAAATCAGGGTCACAGAGGATGTTGTTTGTGGCTTTTGTTTGGGTCATATCAATGCAGGGAGGAAGAGTGTGTCAGAATTGCTAAGGAGGAATGAGGGACAACTCAAGGCAGCTTACAATAGTACCACAGAGAAAACAGAGAGCCAAGCCACATTGCAGTGGGACGAGAGGGGAGGGAGGGATTACCTACTAGATGACAGGCCTGTTTTTGTAAAGAGTGTGACAGAGCTGTTTGAGGAGACTTCACATCAGCTGGAGCAGCATTCAGGTCTTGGATGGGATTGGACTTTGTGGAAACTGGAGGGGGGGTGGAGAAAAAGAGGAAACTAAACCTCTCGGAGACAGTTTTAACAATGAAGGAGATATGGGAGATCCACTCAAAAGTCAAAGGAGGTGGTAATTCCAAGAATGTCCCACAGCTAATCCTGTCCACTGATGGCTTTCTGATTGCATGCAGGAACAGAACCAAGAACCAGGAATAAAAAACTTCCCTGGCGTGAGTTTCTAATAGATTGTGTGGATATTTATCAGCAAGGATTTCATACAAGTGGGGTTTACCAGATCTACCCTTCGGGACCTTCCCTTCCACTGAATGTTTACTGTGACATGGAAAGTGATGGTGGAGGATGGACTGTAAGTTGGTGTTTTATATTATTTGGATTGTTTTATCTTCTCTCCGTGACCTTCCTCCCATCTGAAGGCGCCACTTGGTGCTTGGGTGCAGTTGCACAGTTTTTCACCATGTGACTATTTTCCCATTAACGCATCTATATAGTGAGCATTGACGTGGCATTTGACCATCACTGGCGTTCCTACACATACGTATTCCTGCAGGGAGAGCAGAACGATGATTTTTCTTTTCCTCTACCTAACCCCGTGTGCACAGGCCAGCTTTAGCCTCTCTCACCATTGTCCTGGTTCAGATCAGCTGACAGTCCCAAGGGATCAAACCTGGGACCATCCTGGGTCATGTTACTGAAAGTCAGTGGCCGCCTTTATTTTCCCCTGCGACGTTTGAAAATATCATTTTATCTTAATTCAATCCAGCCCCAGTATTAGAGTGGGTTAGGACAATGTCATCTCACATCTGGGGTTTGGATTGGACCTGATGGGATGGAAGTCTCCTCTCTCTTCTGCACTCCGTCGATTCTGGCCTCTTACAACTTCCCGACTTCATCACTCCACCATTGGCAGCCCTGCCTTCAGCTGCCTGTGTCCGAATCTCTGGAGTTTCCTCCATGTTCATGATGTTTCCAAGACTCAGAATTACATTTCCTGACTGCGTAACCTTAACCCAGGGGTTAATATTAGTGAGTTCTTTTCTTTCTTCTTTCTTTTGGGCCTCCTTATCTCGAGAGACAATGGATACGCGCCTGGAGGTGGTCAGTGGTTTGTGAAGCAGCGCCTGGAGTGGCTATAAAGGCCAATTCTGGAGTGACAGGCTCTTCCACAGGTGCTGCAGAGAAATTTGTTTGTTGGGGCTGTTGCACAGTTGGCTCTCCCCTTGCGCCTCTGTCTTTTTTCCTGCCAACTACTAAGTCTCTTCGACTCGCCACAATTTAGCCCTGTCTTTATGGCTGCCCGCCAGCTCTGGCGAATGCTGGCAACTGACTCCCACGACTTGTGATCAATGTCACACGATTTCATGTCGCGTTTGCAGACGTCTTTATAACGGAGACATGGACGGCCGGTGGGTCTGATACCAGTGGCGAGCTCGCTGTACAATGTGTCTTTGGGGATCCTGCCATCTTCCATGCGGCTCACATGGCCAAGCCATCTCAAGCGCCGCTGACTCAGTAGTGTGTATAAGCTGGGGGTGTTGGCCGCTTCAAGGACTTCTGTGTTGGAGATATAGTCCTGCCACCTGATGCCAAGTATTCTCCGAAGGCAGCGAAGATGGAATGAATTGAGACGTCGCTCTTGGCTGGCATACGTTGTCCAGGCCTCGCTGCCGTAGAGCAAGGTACTGAGGACACAGGCCTGATACACTCGGACTTTTGTGTTCCGTGTCAGTGCGCCATTTTCCCACACTCTCTTGGCCAGTCTGGACATAGCAGTGGAAGCCTTACCCATGCGCTTGTTGATTTCTGCATCTAGAGACAGGTTACTGGTGATAGTTGAGCCTAGGTAGGTGAACTCTTGAACCACTTCCAGAGCGTGGTCGCCAATATTGATGGATGGAGCATTTCTGACATCCTGCCCCATGATGTTCGTTTTCTTGAGGCTGATGGTTAGGCCAAATTCATTGCAGGCAGACGCAAACCTGTCGATGAGACTCTGCAGGCATTCTTCAGTGTGAGATGTTAAAGCAGCATCGTCAGCAAAGAGGAGTTCTCTGATGAGGACTTTCCATACTTTGGACTTCGCTCTTAGACGGGCAAGGTTGAACAACCAGCCCCCTGATCTTGTGTGGAGGAAAATTCCTTCTTCAGAGGATTTGAACGCATGTGAAAGCAGCAGGGAGAAGAAAATCCCAAAAAGTGTGGGTGCGAGAACACAGCCCTGTTTCACACCACTCAGGATAGGAAAGGGCTCTGATGAGGAGCCACCATGTTGAATTGTGCCTTTCATATTGTCATGGAATGAGGTGATGATACTTAGTAGCTTTGGTGGACATCCGATCTTTTCTAGTAGTCTGAAGAGACCACGTCTGCTGACGAGGTCAAAGGCTTTGGTGAGATCAATGAAAGCAATGTAGAGGGGCATCTGTTGTTCACGGCATTTCTCCTGTATCTGACGAAGGGAGAACAGCATGTCAATAGTCGATCTCTCTGCACGAAAGCCACACTGTGCCTCAGGGTAGACGCGCTCGGCCAGCTTCTGGAGCCTGTTCAGAGCGACTCGAGCAAAGACTTTCCCCACTATGCTGAGCAGGGAGATTCCACGGTAGTTGTTGCAGTCACCGCGGTCACCTTTGTTTTTATAGAGGGTGATGATGTTGGCATCGCGCATGTCCTGGGGTACTGCTCCCTCGTCCCAGCACAGGCATAGCAGTTCATGTAGTGCTGAGAGTATAGCAGGCTTGGCACTCTTGATTATTTCAGGGGTAATGCTGTCCTTCCCAGGGGCTTTTCCGCTGGCTAGGGAATCAATGGCATCACTGAGTTCCGATTTGGTTGGCTGTATGTCCAGCTCATCCATGACTGGTAGAGGCTGGGCTGCATTGAGGGCAGTCTCAGTGACAGCATTCTCCCTGGAGTACAGTTCTAGGTAGTGCTCAACCCAGCGGTCCATCTGTTTGCGTTGGTCAGTGATTATGTCCCCCGATTTAGATTTGAGGGGGGTGATCTTCTTGATGGTTGGCCCAAGAGCTCTCTTCATGCCATCATACATTCCTCTGATGTTTCCGGTGTCTGAGGCCAGCTGAATATGACTGCATAGGTGTTGCCAGTAGTCGTTTGCGCAACGCCTAGCTGTTCTTTGTGCAGTACTTCTGGCTGCTTTAAGTGCTGCGGATGTTAAATCGCTGGGGGCTTTCTTGTAGTTCAAAAGTGCAATGCGCTTAGCGGCTATGACAGGTTCCAGCTCTTCATTATGAGATTGAAACCAGTCTGCATTTCTCTTCGCACTTTTGCCGTAGGTGGTCAAAGCTGACTCATAGATGGCATCTCTGATGTGGGCCCACTTGGTCTCAGCATCCCCTGTGGGAGTGTTTTGAAGGGCTGTTACAAGTGAATTTAGAAATTTTTGTAACAGCTGTGGGTGAGAAATTCTGCTCGTGTTGATGCGCGGGCGGCCCTTCTGCTTGGAATGATGCAACTTCTTTGGTCTGAGTCTAACCTTGCTGCACACCAGGGAGTGGTCGGTGTCGCAGTCCGCACTGTGGAAGCTGCGTGTGATTTGAACACTGTTTAAGGCGGCTCGCCTTGTGACAATGAGGTCTAGCTGGTGCCAACGACGTGATCTTGGGTGCCTCCATGAAACCTGGTGACAGGGTTTAGTGTGAAAGAACGAGTTGGTGATGCAGAGGTTATGATAGGTACACAACTCAAGCAGTCTCTGCCCGTTCTCATTCATCCTTCCAACGCCATAGCGCCCAAGGCAGGAGGGCCATGAGTCATGGTCGGCCCCAACCCTGGCATTAAAGTCCCCCAGCAGGAATAGGTGTTCGGTGTTGGGGATGCTGCTAATGATGTTATGGAGTTGTTCATAGAACTGGTCTTTAGCTTCAGGTGCGGAACAGAGTGTTGGAGCATAGATGCTGAGTAGGTGTACTGGACCAGAGGTGGTGAGCAGTCGGATGGACAGTATGCGTTCCGAGCCATTTGAGGGAGGCTCTATCATGCTGAGCAAGGAGTTTCTGATGGCGAAGCCCACTCCATGCTGTCTTGGTTCTTCAGGATCCCTGCCCTGCCAGAAGAAGGTGTCGTCTTGCTCTGCTAGAGAGCCACTCGCGGGGAGGCGAGTCTCCTGAAGTGCTGCAATGTCCACATTGAGTCTACTGAGCTCGTTGTTAATGATGGCGGTCTTCCGAGAATCGTTGATTTGTGTAAGGTCTTCCGACAGGCCAGGACACATAGTTCTGACGTTCCAGCTTGCAAAGCGAAGGGCTGGTACCTTCTTTCCTTTTTTCATGTTGTTTGGTGCGGTGTATCAGTCCACCTTTCGGGCAATGACCCTGAGCTCCAAGCACCCATTGAAGCAGGCAGACTGTGGCGGGACAGAACCTTATTGACCGGGGGCTGCCCGGTTTGAGGCGGGCGGCAGCTGTCCAGTGAGGTGCAATGACCTCTCCCACCGACAAAGGCAACCCGTGGCGCCCAGTTTCTACGCCAATTTATCTGGACTTATAACCCGTAACTGCTGCCTTCCGTGTTGTTTCAGTCGCTGTGAGGCAACTATGGAGTGACCTCTCCATGGCGCATGCCTGGGCAAATTTATGGAGGTTGAGAGTTGCCCAGTCGTCAAAACCCCCCTCTCGGCCTTTCTGGTGGGGTCCAAAGGAGTGCAGGACACGACGTTTGGCACCAGTATGGCTGCAGGAACTGCCGGAAACATGCCAAAGGTGACACATGACCGCCTACGGGGTTCCGCTCCGGATTTTCTGTTAGGGTTTACTCCCTTAGCCTTGGTCTCTCCCGAGACGCCCACAAGGCAGTGGGGTTGTTGGGGCCCCTACACAGGTGTAGGATGGTGCCGGTGGGAGGAGGGGATGCAAGGGGGAGGGGTAGAGGGAGGGGGTGGGGGGGGGGGGGGTGCAGGGGAAGGGGGTGCGGGGTGAAGATGGTGCGAGGGGGGGATGGGGTTGTGAGGGGGTGAGCTGAGAGGGTGGAGCAGGGAAGGGGACGGGGGTGGGGGGGGGGGGAGGGGGGGTGGAATCTGGTGCAGGTAATAAGCCATTTCCTCAGTGCCCACCATCGACGTCCGGAAAGCTCATCCACGTCCTTCGGGAGGTGAAGCATCATTTGGCAGACTTAGAGGTGATTACATTTGCTAAGGGTTTTTTTTTTGCAGTGGTTTAAATAAAGGCATGCAGCATTGCCGACAGTGCGCTGCAGATGCTCTCCGAGCCATCTCCCGCGGGCGCTTTGAAGTTGCGGCCGGGGGGGCCGTTCGTGGATGTTTTGGGTGTTCGGGGCACCTTTTCACAGGACTTCTCTCGGGTCCCGCAGCTCCTTCTTCACCTCAATGGACTTACCGCATGCCGTGGCTGCAGACACTCTGGACTGTGAAGACAGCAGGATCGGAGATTAAAGTATCGGCAGCTGTTCTCGTCAGTTTCATCCGGATCAATTTCATTGAGAAAACAAAGAGCAGGTGTGGCTGGGGGAGGGCAGTGGGCCCAGGTAACATACACTAAACTAACTGTTAACTTTTAGATAGGGCTAAAATGAACTGATTTAAAGAGCCAGGGGAATTTAAACAGTTTAAGAGGGCAGATTGGGGGAGAAAACGTTAGGGATGGGAGCAGATGGCCATGGATAGAGTTGAACAGCAAGGGAGCTTCCTAGGGAGCTTCCAGCACAGGAGCCATCTTGAACACAGTATAGTGAGTTGAAAGAATGAAAAACAAAGGGCTGCTGGGTTTTAATCTACCTGTAATTTTATGGGGCTGTGCCCACACAACTAAATATCTTGTTCTACTTGAAATATAGGAAAGAAAATGCCTGGTTTAAGAGACCAATTGTTGCTGGGCGGACAAAAAGTTTACTTTTTTTTCCTTTATGACGTATGTTGGAGAATGCTATTTTCCTAGGAGTCTGCAAGGACAAGGTACCATGCCTGTTTCTTTCTTGCAGCATTTTACCTGGTCATTACCACATCGCTGTTTGTGGGATCTTGCTGTGCACAGATTGGCTGCCGTGTTTCCCACATTACAGCAGTCACTCCACTTCAAAAGTACTTCGTTGGTTGTAAAGAGTTGTGGGAGGTCCTGAGGTTGGGAAAGGTGCTATATAAATGCAAGTCCTTCCATTTTCTTCAAGAGAAGACGTCTGGATAGGATTTGTGACTAAGTGCTGTAACTCCTCCCTCTCATGTTTACAAGGTTTTTCAGAAAAGAAAGGACGGTTCTGTCAACTTCTACAGAGGATGGGACGATTATAAACGGGGTTTCGGGACAGCAGATGGTGAATATTGGCTGGGTGAGTAGAGGTTTGTGTGTTCAATCGTTGCCAGTGATTCTCATAGAACCTTACAGCACAGAACGAGGTCCTTGAAAGAGCTATCCAATTAGTCCCACCCCTCTGCTCTCTCCCATAGCCTTGCAAATTTTCCTTTTCCAGTATTTATTCAATTCCCTTTTGAAAGTTACCATTGAATCTGCTTCCACCGCCCTTTCAGGCAGTGCGTTCCAGAACACAACACACTGTCTTTAAAAAAAAAATTCTCCTCATCTCCTCTCTCAATCTTTTACCATTTATCTTAAATCTGTGTCCTCCAGTTACCAACCCTCATGCCAGTGAAAACCATTTAACTCTATTTACTCCATGAAAACCTTTCATAATTTTGAGTACCTCTATTAAATCTCTACATAACTTTCTCTGCTCTAAGGAGAACCAGCTTAAATTTTGGACCATTGCAGCTTCTCTAGAGCTATTAGGTTTTTAAAAAAATGTTTTAGGCTAATGTAAACCCACTAAAAGTAAAACTTTACAGCAATAAACCAGTCTAAAGCAAGCAATGGGCTTTTATTGAAGGATAGTTTTAAGGCAAAACACTAGAACAATTTTAGCACATAACATGAATTTTTCCTCATCTTTAACCTTTTTCTCCATTGTGCAGTTATTTATTTAATTTAAATTTCTTCCTTTCCCAAAACGAGGCCAGTCCGATCTTTGATGCGATATGACGTATCAAAACACGAGATTGTTGCACTTGCCTCTGACTCTATTGTGCTCGAACAGCAACTTCCTGAATGGGTTTTACCGTCGTGTGTTTGTACGTGTCCCCAGTAATGGGTGTGCAGTGGTTATGGCCCTAAACAAGCAATCAAACTAGCAGTAGCCACTTGGGAGTTCAAATTCACAAGTTGTGAAATTGAATTCAATAAATTTTCCCAGCACAATAGCAACATAGAAAATTTATGGCTTTGAGGCAGGCCATTCGGCCCATCGTGTTGTGCCAGTGATCCATGAAAGCTGTAAGACCGGTTCACTAATGTCCTTTAGAACGGAGCCTGTCGTGACTCCAGTACCATACTACACAGTCGACTCATTAGGGGTGCAATTTTAACCTTGTCCGCCCAACAATAATCAGATAGAATGAGGGTTACAATCCGAATGGTATATTAACTGCTCGATTCCCACTCCGTGGCTAGTTTGACCCTGCTGCTTCCTTGTGTGGCTCAGGTGCCCATCTGACGAGCGAATCATAACATTACACAAATTGGGGTTTGTAAATTGTTTCAACAAGGCAGCCAATGCGGTGGCAATCAGTAATTGTAATGATTACATTGCAACTAGCATGACTAGTTACACACTAATAACAAGGGCAGTAGTACAAACAATCTCAGCATCCCTCCAATTCTGACCCTATCGCTCCAACATTGGCAGCCGTGCCTTCAGCTGTCTCGGCCCTAAGCTCTGGAATTCTCTCCCTAACCCTCGCCACCTCGCTACCTCTTTTTCCTCCTTTAAGACACTCCTTGAAACCTACCCCATTTGTCCAAACATTTGGTCACCCGTCCCCAATGTCTCCTTACGGGGCTCAGTGTCAAATTAATCCGTTTACGCTCCTGTGAGGCACCTTGGGACAACTTACTATGCGAAAGGCACTATATAAATGAAAGTTGTTGTTTTTGGATATCACCCCAATTCTTTGGCGAGCAGGCAGCCCTGGGGTGAAACTGTCTGTTCTTTGCTCCTGTTCTGTCCTCCCCATTTAAGGCAGTTTCCTACACACCTCCAACTCCATGTGTTAGCCACATGGCCATAGCACAGTCACTCTCTGCCAGTCAGTGACAATGTTGCCCATTTAACCCATATAAGGGGCATGTTGCTCCTCCTGGACTCTCTTCAGCAGTTTTTCAGGTCATTGTAAAACTTAATGATTGCAGGCCTTGACGAGTAGGATCCGGTTCAGGTGAAATCCACAGACCCAGGGAGCTGGCTCTGGACATGTAATTTAGGCAGGCAGCCAATTGAGTGTTGACGGGACCCCCGCCTGTCAAAATGGACCTTGGCTGTCCTGCCGGGAATTAAAATTTCCCCGCTTGATGCCCTCGGATATGGGCAAGTCACCTGCTATCAGCTCATGGTGAAGGATCACTCAGGACATCTAGGGATGAGCAGCCAGCACCAGCCTTGCCAGTGATGCCCTCAGCCCAAGACTGGGGTTATGACTGAGAAGCAAGCAAAAGACAAATGCCAAGTAGCTTGTGAGGCCCAGCAGTGCAGCAGATTGAGACCAACAGCACAGGAGCCTTCTGGGCTCCTTCAAAGCGTGTTGCTTCTGAACTTGCCAGTAACCTTTAGAAATCTGCACTAGACGCTATTCTTTGCAAAGAATTGGTGCCTGAAGAACAATCACATGGATACAGAGATGATGCGGGGTCCTGTTATCTCACAGCTATATAGCAACATTCTCCCTTTTATATATTCCCTGCAGGTCTACAGCACATACACTTATTAACATCCAGGAGGAAATATGAGCTGAGAATTGACTTAGAAGATTTTGAGAACAACACTGTGTATGCAAAGTACAAGGAATTTGCTCTGTCACCCAGTGCAATTAATGCAGAAGAAAACGGCTACACTCTCCTGGTGCTGGGTTTCATTGACGGAGGAGCAGGTATTTGATCTCCCAGAGAACACCATTAGGCCTATCCTGTTCCCCTTTCCTGGGTGTCAGCCGTGGTTCAATGGGTAGCACTCTCACCTCTGAATCAAACAGTTGTGGGTTCAAATCCGGCTCAAGTGACTCGAGCACAAACTGTAGTCTGACGCTCTCAGTGCAGCACTGACGGAGTGCTTCACTGTCAGAGGTGCTGTCTTTCAGATGAGATGGACATGGAAGATTCATAGAGTCATAGAGAGATACAGCACTGAAACAGGCCCTTTGGCCCACTGGGTCTGTGCCGACCAACAACCACCCATTTATTCTAATCCTACATTAATCCCATATTCCCTACCACATACCCACCATTCTCCTACCACCTCGGAACTATCAAAAAGAAGACGAGGGAGTTTCTCCCTGGTGGCCTGGCCAGCTGTCATTGAAACAGATTATCACATTGCACCTTACTGGGCACAAATTGGCTGCTGTGTTTCCGTTTCCGACATAACAACAGTAACTACACTTCACAAAGTACTTAATTGTTGGTAAGGCATCTTGGAAAGTTGTGAAAGGTGCTATATAAATGCAAGTCTGTTCTTTTCTTGTGAAACAGCCTGGAACATCCTTTATCGGTGTGATAGGCCGGTGCAATATTAGACTAATACCCCTTGGCCACTGGGTTAACCACCTGTCTGAGTTTGAACCCATTAGCTCACTTTTTGGGTTGGATGTCGGGGAAATTCTGGTCCTGACAAAAGCAGGAATGAAATCTTTGTGATTTGATGCATGAATGAAGGGATAAATCGCCAGGGCACCTGCTGGCTTTCCAGTGACCTCAGCTACAAGGTACACCTCTTGAGCATTGAGTGAGGATTGGTCGAGGCTCATCTGCGATGCGCCCTCAAGGTTGAATAGCCGATTTATAACATCCAGGTTCCAATCTGAAGACTGGCAGCTCGGACAAATAGCTGATGGCCCATGGGAAGCAGGGCCCTAGCATGAGGGGCTGGAGAGGGGGCGGGGTGAATAAAACTTATGTCTGGATTAAAATTAGCTCTTTAGTTTAGTTTGTGATTAATTGGCCCACTTCCTGTGATCTGTTGCAGGCGACTCACTTGCCTATCATAATGGACTCAAGTTCAGCACGTTTGACAGAAATCACCAGGGTCCCATAAACTGTGCACAGAATAACTCTGGGGCTTTTTGGTACAAGTCGTGTCACACAGCGAACCTCAATGGTCTTTACTTAAAAGGAGCCCATCCATCCTACGCCAATGGGATCCACTGGGGCACGTGGACTGGGTATTACTATTCCCTCAAAACTACAGCAATGAAAATGAGACCAATCACGTCACCATTTCCTGGTTAAAAGGTGCAACTGCAGTTCTCAATACCTAGTTTGCAATCCATAATTGTTGTATTCTGCACCTCTTCAAATAAATGTTCCAGTTTGCTTGTAATATTTGGGCTGCAGTACCTGTGTTTACCTCTTGGCGTACTGGCGGCGCTATTGAGCGCACTAGCTCGAAGGCGCCATCCTCTGACTTTCATTGGTACTGCCACACTTGAATAAAATGCCTATAATAAAAGCAAAATACTACAAATGCTGGAAATCTGAAATAAAAACAGCAAGTGCTGGAAATACTCAGCAGGTCTGGCAGCATCTGTGGAGAGAGAAGCAAGGTTAACGTTTCAGGTTAGTTCTGATGAAAGGTGCTGTTGAAGGAGGCTTGGCAGATTGCTGCAGTGCATCTTGTTCATGGTACACACTATGTGCTGGTGGTGGAAGGAGTGACTGTTTAAGGTGGTGGATGGGGTGCCGATCAATCAGGCTGCTTTGTTCCGGATGGTGCCGAGCTTGAATGTTATTGGAGCTGCACCCATCCAGCCAAGTGGAGAGTATTCCATCACACTCCTGACTTGTGCCTTGTAGACGGTGGATGGGGTAAAGGCCTGCTACCCAACCCCAACCCGACGGGACTCGATGACGTGTCGGGTCACTCTTCCGGGTTCAGCTTTCGGGCTCGGTCGGGCCGGGTCTGGTTCGGACACACAATGTAAGAATTGCGTTTTGCTCTGCTGGTAAGTGTTAAAAGTAAAAAAAACCTACCTGAGCTGGAAGTCCGGGATGTCAAGGAGCGAAACTCTGAGTCTGCGCAGTGCGTGAGTGAGCATCTCTATGACGTCATCACGCTCATGCTGCATCTTCCTGTAGATTTGGAGTGGCAAGGTAGGTGAAGGGAACATTCCGGTGGGCGGCTCGGGCTCGTGTCCGGTTGGGCGCGGGAAAAATTAGAGGGACTCGGGCCGGGTCGGGCTCGGGTCCAATGTGGTCCTGTTGGGTTCGGGTCGGGTTTTTTCTCCCTGACCTGAGCAGGGCTTTAGGATAGGGTTTGGGGAGTCGGGAGGTGAGTTACTCGAGGGTAAAAGATCCCTCCGTTCTGCCCTAGTATAGTGCTTTCCTTCCACTCCCTGACTGTCCGTGCCAATCACGTTTACAGTCTCCCTGATTGAGATTGCCGGTGTGGTGCCCATCTCAGTGCAGTTATTCTGGTGGCGTTGTGGGTCCCACTAGGAACAAGGATGAGATTTCCCAAACTCATTTCACTTCGGACCCTTTCAACAAAGGGAGGGGGAAGCATTGCAACCAGTACTGCACCTCAGAAGTGTTACGCAGTGACTATTTCCCCATTTGTGTTTACTCTGACAGTAGACACACCTAATCTTCCAGGGCAAAATCCTGAAGTCCAAGCACAATTATATTATGTTTTTTAAGCCCACTGTTGATTGTGACTTACTCAACCTGCCTATCTTTGTTCCAATTGCCTGATTTTTTGGGATGGTGCCATTCTTAAACGCTGAGCCACAGGAGCAGCCGTGAATGGATACATATCACCAACACCAGATACTGTGACTTCTTCATTGAAATCAAGATATGCCCCCACAGAATGGGGAATGGAAAATCAGTGTGATGTACAATTTGGCCAAACAGCTTCATACAAAATGTGGCAATTCTAAATAAACTGTTTTAATCCTTTGTAACCATTCATTCTTTCATACAGTGGTTTCATTGCGTTCTCCCCTCCCCGACCCCCAATAGCAAACAGCGTGTAATACACCTACACTGAGCATATATATCATGTATAATCACTGAGAGGGGAGGTTGAAAGGATCTATTTCGGCGAGTGCCTGTGCACATTACAACCAACCGATTCAAATATCCTGTATTTAAGAAGAGCTGATCCATCCGTCTCTGTTCTTGTGGCTCCACAGCGCGAGGGAATTTTGAAACCCTTGTCTTTACTGCCTATAAGTCAGCAAGTGACCTGGTACAATCAGCAATCTCACTGGGGACAAAGGTCATGGGCTGAACAAATTGTGCCTGTCAGGCACAGAAACATGTTTGCCAATTGAGGAAACAAGCAACAGCTGTCCTGTCCACAGAGTTGCTGACAATTCAAAATGCACCCTCAATATAAGCCATGTGAAAACAAATGATTATACTGAAAGTGCAGCGGGACACAGGCTTGCAGCTGTGTGTACACCCAACATGCCACTCATTTTGGAGGTAATAAACAATCAGTACACATGTGTTCAAGGTACAGATTTATTGTCTGGCAGAGGAGGGGGCTATAGTCACAAGAATACTTGGATTTTAACATTTTAGTTGATGCATTTTCCAGTGAGCATGGGATTCAAATTGTGTTTTATTTAAAAAGAAAAGTGCGTGTGCACAGTATTATCATTAACTATTTTCTATTTGCCATTTGAGAAAGAAATTATGTTTCCATTTTAAGACTTCTGTATCTTAGCATTGGAGGACTAATTTCTGCGTAAAGCAGTTTTAATTAAATTATATTTTTTTTAAATTGCCTAACAACAAATCGATCCAGTTTTATGGACCAGTGCATCATTCCAATCGGGACTGTAAGCAGCAAATTTAGAATAGTGCCTACTTAGAAACTTAGACAGTTATGGTATAGAAGGAGTCATGTCTGTGTGCTGACTGAAAAAGAGCTATCCAGCCTAATCCCACTTGCAGCTTTTGATGTGTAGCTTTGTAGATTACAGCACTTCAAGTGCATTCTTAAATGTGATTAGGGTTTCGGCCTCTACCACCCTTTCAGGCAGAGAGTTTCAGATCCCCACCACCCCCTGGGTGAAAAGATTTCCCCTCAACCTCCCTCTAATCCTTCAAATCTATGCGCCCTGGTTATCAACCTCTCTGCTAAGGGAAATAGGTCCTTCCTATCCATTCTATTTAGGTCCCTCATAATTTTATATACCTCAATTAAATCTACTCTCAGCCTCCACTGTTCCACTCCTTCCTGGTATTGTACCAGTTCAAACTGTTACCCGCTGCTAAATGCCCCCACCCCCTCCAAGTTCATGCCGCGGTCCTTCCCTCTGCCCTCTTACTAGATTTCGGTATGTAAACTTGCTAGTATAGCGGATCACTTTTATTACTCTGCACTGGCAAAAATTGTTTTCTGCAGTGATAGTATTGTTTTCCACTGAATATTTAACTGTTGCTTTCTAAAGTGGTGGCAGAGTGGTAATGTCATTGAACTAGTAATCCAGAGGCCCAGGGCTAATGCCCTGGAGAGACAGGTTCAAATCCCACCACGGCAGCTGGTGGAATTTAAATTCAATTCATTAATAAAAATCTGGAATTGAAAGCTAGTCTCCGCAATTGTGCCATGACACTATCATTGATTTGTTGTTTAAAAACCCATCTGGCTCACTAACGTCCCTTAGGGGAGGAAATCTGCCGTCCTTACCTGGTCTGGCCCACATGTGACTCCAGGCCCACAGCAATGTGATTAAATCTTAGCTGCTCTGAAATGGCCTATCAGGCCAGTCAGTTATCAAGGGCAATTAAGGATGGGCAACAAATGCTGGCCTTGCCAGCAACGCCCACATCCCGTGGAAAAGAAAAGTTAGGATGAGGGTGGAGAGTCTGAGTGTTTGTCAATATTTGTGAAAGCGTTTGATCACGCCTGTCTATGCATTGTGTTTAAAAAAAAATCCATATCCACATATTTCCTGTCCACAATCTTCACTTCCTGTTGTCACCAGTTGCCATTGAAAGTGCAAATCCTACTAAATCAGTTATAATGATAATTCTCTATGTAAACTGGTCATGTGACACTAACTGCAGGCTGCAGCCAGGAGGTGGCAGTGTAGTTCCAGTGTATCCTGAACACACCAATGAGAAAGCTGCTCCTATAAAATAATTCATTTGGGGATATACTCCAACTCCTATGTTCTAACCCTAAATTTACAGTAAAAACAATTGAAATAGTTTCCATTCTATTATTCATAATGATTATTCGTGGCTGATTTGTGCAGTTTTTATTTTTATAATAATACTTTGGAAGTTAACTATTTAACCCTGACTGTTCTTAAATATTTTTTTAAGAAGTAAAAGTTAAATTTCATCCTGGATAAAAAGCTCCGTTACCTCTTTAAATACGTGTTCCTCCCCCCGGAGATGAAATGTCACGAAACTGAAAGTAAAAATACAGTCAGGAAATTGCGTTTGATGGACAAAAAAGCGGTGGTATAGAGGAACGGCGCAGATTAACTTTGAGGCTGCTTTTAGATATTCCGAATTCTTTTGCTTTTTGATTTGAATATGGATCAAAGAGAGTTGAGGGAGAAAGTCGAGGTGATCAGTTATTTAGGTTCACTTGAGATGAATTTCTGTAAGAGTTTGCTTGGCGAGTGCTGACTGTCTTTGAGCTAATTCTGCCTTTCTGTTTGTCTTTCTCTTGCACCACCCCCCCCCCCCCCCCCGCCCCTTACTGCTGGCTCCCATCCTCTTCAAACACTTACAGCTTGAGAAGAGTGTCAGAAGGTTCCGAGAGATGTTTCAGGGCAACGTGTCCTTGGAACTAGCGGTGCTGCTGATGAAGAGGTACCACAGTAACTACCCGCTGGTAATCAAGCACATCATCCTGATGGTTACAGACCAGGATTCTGCTGGTAAGTGCTCCCTCCTCCCAACCTTATCTGTATCAGCGCGCTCCTAAAGTTGTGGCAAAGTTGATACACTTTCTCCCATTTATAAATTTCTCATTTTAAGATTCTCATCTCTCTGTTCCAATCCCTCCAGAACTTCACTCCTCCCTCTCTAACCTGCAGCCTTGCAACCCTCCGACAACTCTTTGAGTTCCTCCAACTCCAACTGGGTGGCACAGTGGCGCAGTGGTTAGCACCGCAGCCTCACAGCTCCAGCAACCCGGGTTCGATTCTGGGTACTGCCTGTGCGGAGTTTGCAAGTTCTCCCTGTGACCGTGTGGGTTTCCGCCGGGTGCTCTGGTTTCCTCCCACAGCCAAAGACTTGCAGGTTGATAGGTAAATTGGCCATTGTAAATTGCCCCTAGTGTAGGTAGGTGGTAGGGAATATGGGATTACTGCAGGGTTAGTATAAATGGGTGGTTCTTGGTCAGTACAGACTCGATGGGCCGAAGGGCCTGTTTCAGTGCTGTATCTCTAAATAAATAAACTCACTTCGCCCCACCATTGGTGGCCATATCTTCCCAGCCATGGCCCTTCACTCTGGAATTCCCTCCCTAACGATCTCCGTCTCTCTCTAGACCTTCAAAGACCCTCCTTAAAATGTACCCCTATCGCCATCTGTTCCCAATGCTTACTTATAGCGTTATACAGCACAGAAACAGACCCGTCGGCCCATCGTGTCTGTGCCGGCCACCAAGCACCTAACTATTCTAGTCCCATTTTCCAGTACTTGGCCCGTAGCCTTGTATGCTATGGCATTTCAAGTGCTCATCAAAATACTTCTTAAATGTTGTGAGGGTTCCTGCCTCTACCACCTCTTCAGGCAGTGTGTTCCAGATTCCAACCACCCTCTGGGTGAAAAAACTTTTCCTCAAATCCCCTCTGAACCTCCTGCCCTTTACCTTAAATCTATGCCCCCTGGTTATTGACCCCTCCGCTAAGGGAAAAAGTCTCTTCCTTTCCAACCTATCAATGCCCCTCATAATTTTGTATACCTCAATCATGTCCCCCCTCATCCTCTGTTCTAAGGAAAACAACCATAGCCTTTTCAGTCTCTCTCAGCTTTGTCTGATTGCACTGCTATGATGCACCTTGGGATGTTTTACTATGTTAAAGACACTATGTAAATTGAAAATGGAAGCTAAATACGCCCAGATGCTGGAAAATTGAAATATAAACAACAAACCTCAGAAATATTCAACAGGTCAGGTAGCATCCGTGGAGAGAGAAACGGAGTTGATGTTTCAGGTCAGTGACCTCTCCACGGATTCTATATACATACAAGTTGGTGTTGAAGAAGTCGGAATAGACGATACCATAATGACAGGTGTACAGGCCACCTCTGCATTATAGGGCACACCCCCAAACTCACCAGCCAGTACAAAAAAAGCAATTCATTTGGATGGAATCTGCCCATTTCCAACTCAAACTTATTTTTTTTTGCTTCAGGAAAGTGTGTCCTCTGTGTGACAGTGGAGGGTTTTGAATATCCTGTATGATAGGTTGCCTTTATTTTGCATATTTGGGGTTACTTTGCCTAGAGACTTGGGTGGCATAGCGGGTACTGGAACCCGCCTCCTTAGTGGAGGCAGTAATAAGGAATGGTAGTGGACTGCTGGGATTCTCTTGGCTGTGGGAGTTCGAAGTGATCCACAGGTCCTGAAATCTGTCCAGTTCCAGGCATTGTCTTTCTATCAGAAGATACCACCACAATATTTCAAAGAGTTCTCCCCAGTGCCCTGGCCAATATATATCACTCAATCAACGTCACCAAAGAGAAACAGATTATCTGGTCATTATCTCAGTCCAGTTTGTGTGCAAATTGGTTGTCGTGTTTCCCACATTTCAACAGTGACTGCACCTCAAAAAGTACGTCATTGGCTGCATAGTGCATTTGGAAGTCCTGAGGTCCTGAAAGGCGCTATATAAATGCAAGTCTTTCTTTCTTTCTGTGGATTCTCTCTCTCTCGTTTTTGCCAAAGAGATAAAACAAGCCAGTGCAAATGTTTCCGTCAGCTTTGTTTAACGAACGATTGTCAGGCCTGAAGTTAAAAACATGCAATAAATTCACTAAGCTTGCTTTTGTGACCATGTAGCCCCCTGAAAGTGACCCCACCTACAGTATTTACCACGTGCAGAGGTTAAGGAAAAGGACACGTATGTTGATTTTAATGGAATATGAATCAGGCGGGTGCTAAGTGAACAAACTCCACCACGTTAGCACCCAGGTGATGAGGATAATCTACTCCTGCAGACTGGGACTGTGATCACTGCTCAAAGGCATCCCCATCTTCACCACATGTCCACACACACATGGAGTTTCCAGCAGAGGGAACCCTGGTTGATTCCACCCGACTTTAGACCAGAGACCCCAGGTACTGTCTCGGCTCAGTTAATTCAGATCTAGGATCGAACCTGGGACTGTCCTCATCGATAAAGCTCAGTCTCACTCCAGGCTGAGCCTTTGCCAGCTGCTCGTGCAGTATTGGCCCTGGGATCTTGCTGTTCGCTGTGTAAAACGTGTATATGGTTTATGTACAAACACAGGAACTTTATTCCCTGTCCCATAGGGACTCATTGGCACTTAGCATGTGCAGTAGTGGAACATTATCTGGGGATTGTGGTGAGTTGGTGGGCATGTCTGGTAATGGTTAGGATCCAGCCTCTGAAAGAAGTCATTGTACAGCAAACATTTAATTAGTTATGTTTAATCAAAACACAGGCTGAAACCTGGTAATTCTCACACTTCCAGCAATCTGTGCATCTCCGTTTCCTCTCCGTAATACTTTACATAAGGGTAACAGTTGCTAATTACTTCATGTCTGTGTGTGTGTGTGTGTGTCTCTCTCTCCCCAACTCTCCCTTAGCGATTGCTCATGTGCAGTTTCAGCACACAGTGAGTAGCAGTTGTGTGCAATCTGTGACTTTTCTCTCCATCTTTTTTCTTTAGCTCTCTCTCTCTCTCTGTCTTTCCACCCCTATTGACAGCTCCTGCACATGCTCTGCACACAGCTAGTAATACTCAATGTATAGTATTGTGTGTGATTGTGTATCTCAGCATTAGTGTCTGTCTATCTAATAACTCAACTCAGCTTCTCTCACAAGGTGAGCAGTAGTTTGGCATTTCAGGTTTTGTGCAATTATTGCAAGGTTATAAATCACACCAATTCGAATCCTGCTTTCATATGCAGTGTTACCATGACATGGCCTACTTTCCTTACTCTGGATGAAATCAGAATCTGCTCCTGGATTGTTTGAACACACTGCTGTACCACATTGGTATGTGGAGGATCAATGTCAGACTGTCTGAATATCATCCTGCCCAGTGTTACACTGAACACCAGTTCCACTCGCCAGGTCAGGATGGTGTTCAAATAGAGGCACTGTGCATCTGTTTATATTTGTGGGGCTGTCCAAAGCTAAGAGCCATTAATAGAAAAAGAAAGACTTGAATTTATATAACACCTTTCATGAACACTGTACATCTCAAAGGGCTTTGCAATGAAGCACTTTGAAGTAAAACCTGGCTACCCGACCAAACCCAACTACATGTGTCGGGTACGGGCCTGGTCTGTGTTCTGAGTCCAACATTCGGGCTGGACCGTATTGTTGTGTTTCGTATTGTTTTCCTTTTAATCTCCGTTTTTTTTTTTCTGTTTCAGTTATATTTTTGTTATTTTCAGGTTGGGCATTTAAAAAATAATTAAAGGTGTGGGTCCGGGTCGGGATCGGGTTGGCTGTTGTCGGGTGGGGCCCGGGTTGGGTTTTAATTTTATACCCAAGCCAGGCTTTACTTTGAAGTATTGTCGCTGTTGTTAATGTAAGAAACCAATTTGCGCACAGCAAGCTCCCCCAAATAACACTATGATCAGATAATCTGTTTCTGTGGTGTTGATTTAGGGATATATATTGACCAGGACACTGGGGAAAGCTCCCCTGCTCTTCGAAGAAAATAGCGCCATGGGATCTTTTACGTTCACCTGAAAGGGCAGACAGGGCCTCAGTTTAACACCTCATCGGAAAGACTGCACCTCTGCCAGTGCAGCACTCCCACAGTACTGCACAGGAATGTCTGCCTGGACTTTTGCAGTCAAGTCCTGGAGTGGGAGTTGGACTCGGAGGCAAGAGAGCTATCTGTTCAGCCAATAGATTCATTGATAAATCCAATAGGGAATTCAGGAGAAACTCCTTTACCCAGGGAGTGGTGAGAGTGTTGAACCCACTAGCACAGGGAGCAGTTGAGGTGAATAGCACAGATGTATTTAAGGGAAAGCCAGATAAACACATGAGGGATAACATATTGGTGGGATGAGATTAAGTGGCATCTGAAAACTATAGATGTTTCCTTGTGGGATCTGTCAGGCGACTGTGTTCCGGACAGGTTACCCAGTATACAGACATGTGAGTTGTGTTGGTCTCTGTGTGTGGCTAATTGCAATAGTGCATAGATTTAACTAAAATAAGGGCTTGTCAATTAGTTTTGGTGGCTTAGTGATTGACATTCTGAGCATTCACTCAGTAACACTGCATACGGTGCACCCAATTATTGATTGAAGTGTGGTTTGATATTGGACCATGTGGAAGGTGTTAAGGAACTCCCTGGTCTTTCTCCATGGCCAGTGACAATGTCACAATGCCTTGCACAATCTGTGCCTGTTAACTTCAGAGAATCTTTCAGAGAGTGACTGTACCCTGGTGCTATTTCAGCTCGCAATTCACGATCAGCTCTCTGATGTAGCAAGCTGCAAGTTTGGTACCAAAATTCAAACAGTGAGCTGCTTGATTTGACCTCATTCTTAGTGATGGTGATTATCCACACTGACCTTCACCTGGTTTATTATGTGTCAAAGTCTTTTTTGCACTTTGTTGAGATCACTTACAAAAATCACATTTTTAAAAATTCGCTCATGGGATGTGGGTGTCGCTGGCGAGGCCAGCATTTATTTCCCATTCCTAATTGCCCTTGAGAAGGTGGTGGTGAGCTGCCTTCTTGAACCGCTGCAGTCCATGTGGGGTCGGTACACCCACAGTGCTGTTAGGAAGGGAGTTCCAGGATTTTGACCCAGCGACAGTGAAGGAACGGCGATATAGTTCCAAGTCAGGATGGTGTGTGGCTTGGAGGGGAACTTGCAGGTGGTGGTGTTCCCATGCATCTGCTGCCCTTGTCCTTCTAGGTGGTAGAGGTCATGGGTTTGGAAGGGGCTGTCTAAGCACATGAAAGAGAATCAACTCAATTTACCATGACTTACTCAGGGGGAGCCAGACTGGGTATTGACAGCAAAATTCTCTACACTCCCCTGAATAGTAGCTGTACTGCCCAGTGTGGGACTGAGTATAATGGACCAGAAAAGCCTGAGTTCTAACCCTAGTCTGTGCTAAGCTAGCTGAACTCGGTTGAGCATAGAACCATAGAATAATTACGGCACGGAAGGAGGCCATTCAGCCCGTTGTGTCCATGCTGGCTGAAAAAAAAACTAGCTGCCCAATCTAATCCCACCTTCCAGCACCTGGTCCATAGCCTTACCAGTTACAGCACTTCAGGTGCATCTCCAGGTACTTTTTAAAAAAGAATTGAGGGTTTCTGCCTCCACCATCATTCCTGACAATGAATTCCAGATACCCACCACCCTCTGGGTGAAAAGGTTTTTCCTCATGTCCCCTCTAATCCTTCTGCCAATCACCTTAAATCTGTGCCCCTGGTAATTGACCTGTCTGCTAGGGAAAACAGGTCCTTCCTGTCGTCTCTATCGAGGCCCCTCATAATTTTATACACCTCAATTAAGTCACCCCTCAGCCTGCTCTGTTGTAAGGAAAACAACCCTAGCAGATCCAATCTTTCCTCATAGCTGCAACTTTCGAGCCCTGGCAACATTCTTGTAAATCTCCTCTGTACTCTCTCCAGAGCAATTATGTCCTTTCTGTAATGTGGCGACCAGAACTGTACGCAATACTCCAACTGCGGCCGAACCAGCGTTTTATACAGTTCCAGCATCACATCCCTGCTTTTGAATTCTATACCTTGACCAATAAAGGAAAGCATTCCATATGCTTTCTTCACCACTCCACCTACCTGTCCTGCCACCTTCAGGGACCTGTGGACATGCACTCCAAGGTCTCTCACTTCTTCTACCCCTCTCAATATCCTCCCGTTTATTGTGTATTCCCTCACTTTATTTGCCCTCCCCAAATGCATTACCTCACACTTCTCCGGATTGAATTCCATTTGCCACTTTACTGCCCACTCAACCAAACCATTGATATCATTCTGAAGTCTACAGCTATCCTCTTCACTATCAACTACACTGACAATTTTTGTGTCATCAGCAGTGTTAGAGATGCTGTGATCAGTCTCTGTCTCCCTAAATCTTTAAATCTGAGATTTTTAGACAAAAGTAGAAATGGATCTGGAGCCAAGGCAGTTTAAGATGTACATCAGCCGTGATCTCATTGAATGGCAGAGCAGGCTCGAGGGGCTGAATGGCCTCCTCCTGTTCATTTGTTGCTTGGGGTTTAAAATAGGAAAGAGATTCAGCCTGGGTTGGTGCATTCATTGCACAATGTGGTGGATGTTGAGTGAAAACAGGATCAGGGCCAGCAGTGACACTGCCCTCCCTTGGTGAAGATCCTCAATTGATGAATGCAGTGGATGGTGAAATGGAGCAGATGTGGTGTACATGGACTTTCAGTGCTGGCGTAGGCTGTGCATGTGCAGCATCATACTGGCAGGATGAAAGTGTTCTGTGCGTGTGTGCAGTTCAGACCGCAGTGATGACATCGGCGCTTGGCTGCGTTGTCAGGAGATGCTCCTTTGACCACTCCTTTGACGGCTGTGTTTGCTGACAACGCAACTACTAGGTGACACAGTACTGACACATGCGTAAATGCAGCCTCATCCACTGAAACGTCACTGTCTGCGACGTCTCAGGCAGCCGCCAGTAATAAAGATGGCGCTGTTCAGTTTGACACACAAAAAGCGAATTGCACTTAAACCTCCTCAATAGCTGTGATCGCATCGCCACCTCCATATCCTCCCAGACATTTCCCCGCTCCCTCCATGGTCCCCGCTTCTCTTCCCCATTCCCTCCCACGATCGCCGTTTGGGGGAACCAGGGGTGCAGGAGAGTGGGAGCAGTGCCGTGGGAAAGAGCCGGGAGAGGGGGAAGTGAATGCGGTGATCATGGGAGGATCACACAGAAAATTCGCTTTTGTGTGTTTAAGAGTAGACAGCCGGGAAAAGATCCCCCCTGCCCCCAGCACCCAGCTCCCCTCCATTCCCCGCTCCCCTCCATTCCCCGCTCCCCTCCTTTTCTGTACCCCACTCTCTTCCTTTCCCACTCCCCACTATAATGGAAAATCTTCCCTGGAAATTGTAAATTCCTACAGATGCGTAAAAAGTTGAACAACGATGGCCACTTTCCAAAACTCGCACCGGAGGCTGACGTCCCTTTGCGTGATGACATATTCGCACGCATGTGCGCATTAGTACTGGCAATCTCGGGTGCTGACGCAAGCTGGGCATCCGCAGCATCGTACTGGCAGAATGAAAGCGTTCTGCGCAGTTCGGACCGCAGAGATGACGTCAGCACTTGGCTGCGTTGTCAGGAGACACTCCCTTGACAAGGTCCCACAAGGAGAAGCCTTGGAGAATTGGATTGAAAACTGGTTGGAAAGGAACAAACTTGAACTTGTATATCACCGCTCACAACCTCAGAACATCCCAAAGTGTTTTACAGCCAATTAAGTGCTTTTGAAGTGTAGTCATTGTTGGATATGCGCAGCTATCTTGTGCACAGTAAGATTCTATAAACAAGCAATATGTCAATGACTTGTGTGTGAGGTGGTACATTTTGATTGAATAATAATTATACTTTGACTGGGGAAGACTGGGTGATGTTAAAGAGCAAAGGGAATTGGGGTTTAGGTTCACAAGACATTAAAAGCAGACCCTCGAGTGGATAAGGAGGCCATTAACAAAGCTAACTGAATAAGAGTTTTATGGCAAGAGTGATAGAATATTAAATGTCAAGCTGGAATGGGGAGGACTGTGCACAGTTCTCTGCTGCACACAATGAGAAGGATGTTGAAAGGCTGCGACACATGTTCACTCGGATGTGGTCTGGAATGATGAAATACCAAACAAAGTGGAACACAAAGAAACTGGGGACGTTTTCATTAGATCAGTGAAGGTAACAGGGTGATTTGACAGAGGTGTTTAAAGTTAGGAAGGATGGGACAGAAAGCGACTGTTTCTAGCAATTGAGAGAAGGGTCTATTGTGAATAGGAGCAGCTATTTACATAGAGGGCTGTGAGACTGCAGTTAGCAGCTGAAGCAGAGACCATGGCAATGGCTAAGAATAGGTTAGATAGGGTACGAAGGAAAGGAAAATAAGGTGATATAGGAACAGGGTGGATGCATGGGATTGAGACTACTGCTGATATGAAGGATAGACCCGATTGGACCGAATGGCCTGTTGCTGTGTAATTGTATGTGATCCCTTGCTGTCCAATAGCCTGTTGACACTCACCAATTAAGCTTAAATGTGAAAAATGGGCACTTGGGTGAGATACTGGGAGGTTGGCATGTGGCAAAGAGTCACTGGTTTCAGCAAAAGAGCGAAGACAAAAATTTGGGGGCAATATCGAAGGCGTCAATCAGACACCACAGCAGCCATGGTGCGGCATTTTGGGTGATGGCACCTGTAGCTTGAAGGGAATGATATAAAAGAAAGAGCGAACTTGCATTTATATAGCGCCTTTTTAACCTCCGGACACCCCAAAGCGCTTTACAGCCAATGAAGTACTTTTTGAAGTGTAGTCACTGTTGTAGGAAATGCAGCGGCCAATTTGTGCACAGCAAGCTCCCACATGCAGCAGTGTGATGATGATCAGATCACCTGTTTTAGTGATGTTGAGTGAGGGATACATCTTCACCAGGTCACTGGGGAAACTCCCCTGGTCTTCAAAATAGCAGCAGTGGGATCTTTTACATCCACCTGAGCGGGCAAACAGGGCCTTGGTTTAATGTCTCATCCAAAAGACGGCACTTCCTCAGTTCTGCACTGGCATATCAACCTAGAAGTCATTTGGGACCTGGAGGCAAGCATGCTATCCACTGAGCCATGGCTGGAGAGTGACACAGCAGGGAAAAGGAATTGAAAAGACTGTGGAATGGAGATTAAAGGTAGTCCTCACTTTATTTCTTTAAGGTCTAGATGCTGACGACATGAAAGAGATAGAAGACAACCCAGTTATCCAGGTAAATGGGAACCGTGTGTTTTCTGTCAATCAAACTATCAGCAGCCGTGAAGGTGAGTTCTTTATCTGGGGCACCATCGGAACCAGGTGATGAGTGGAGACCAACCCAGAGACACACCAACCCAGGATGCCCTTGTGCATCGTGACCCCCAGCTGGGGTGGATTGCGGCTTTTGGAAAAGGTGCTTTGGTTTCTCTTTGCTGTCTTGCAGTCAATCCATGGTGACCGCCCTTGGGAATGGATGACCATCTGTGAGCAAATGGTGTTGCATCAGTGGCTACCAGGACAGCTTGTGCTTAATAACGCAGCTGAGATCCACAGCTCACCGTGTGGGCATGGGCCTGTGTTGTGCCCGTGTGTCAACAAGAGATTGGCACTTTACATAGCAGGAAGAGACTAGCCGAGTCAGTAAATGCACCAGCCCATGTGTCACTGAGATGCACAGCCCAGACGTGTGACTGTGTGTGTGTGTGTCACTCATGCCCACCCACTCCCTTATTGCCCCTGGGTTTTTCTCTGGTCCTTTTACCTTTCTCAGGAGATTACATGGTGGTCGGGGGAGGAGGGAGAGAGGAACTGGGTAGAAATATCTGGTCACAATGCTGCACCTATCCTGAGACAGGCTTGATGGAACAGCTAGTTTTTTTTCTGCCTGCCGTTTTCATATGTCTGACGCTCTCTCCGCGTTTGAATAGAGGGAGTTTCACGCACGGATCTAACAGGTGGCTCAGATGGGAATGCTGCTCGGCTTAAAGAGCGGAAAATGTTTTATTCTTGGGCACCAACATTCCTCAGCCCAGACGCTGGCAGGAAATAGGATGAGCTCAAAGTCCCAGGGCATTTCACTCAGGTGTTTGGGCAGTCATTATACAACAAACAGAGATCAGCTTACAGTATGAGCATTATATAGTATATAGCCTCAGATCTGTGCCGGTGTTTATGCTCCACACGTGCCTCCTTGTACCCCTCTTCATCTAACACATCAATACATCCTTCTATTCCTTTCTCCCTCGTGGGTTTATCCAGCTTTCCCTTGAATATATCTATGTTATATTTGCCTCAATTACTCCCTGTGGTAGTGAGTTCCACATTCCAGCTTGAATGAGATGAATGAGTCAGATTGAAGGTGTGGTCAAGGAGACCAGTGGTTAGGAGGTTTTTGATGGCAAGGACAGAGTTGGCAAGGCAAGATGTCCGGTTGAGTGATATTGCCTGGTGGCCAGCCAGGGGAAGGTGTGCGTGAGTAACACAGGCCGGGTTACCCTCCCAAAGTGGCGGATGTCCCATTTTTGTGTGACACGGCTGATTACAATGGTCGGGGATGCGTGAGCACCTTGTTACTGCTTGAGGCCAAGCCACTGATTCTGGTTCTTTCTGCAGGGTGTTATTGAGACACTTCGAGCTGAAGAAAAGAAAGCAAAGAAAAAGGTGGGTCCAGAATGTGATTTTTTTTTTTTGCAAGCAGGAAATCGTCCTTAGGCCTAAGCCCCTGTTGGACAGTTCAAGCCCATCCAATTGCCTTCTTGCTCAATCCCTCAGTCCAAAGGGACAGCAGCCAAATTGTGTCCAGCCTTTTACAAGGCCTGGGGCAACTGAAATGGACTGCTAAATACAGACAATAATGAGCCCATTGATCAGTGCTGATTATCACCATCCCCTGCTGAGCTTCATAATTAGAATGCACTCTAAATAACCAGAAGGGAGCCGTTGCCTTTGAAGCAGGTCCTTGTCTATCAGACAAGGTTGTAGGTTCTTTCCCAGAATGTGGCAGTTTAAGATGCTGTAGCTACATGTTCCTATAAAAAAACATAAAGTGTAGAGACTCTTATCATTGGAAGCATAGTGGGTCCTTGGGCCTGTTGTAACCGGAGTGGGAGTGAGAGTAACTATGGTGGGTTTCAAAGGGGTTTTTTTTTCACACGCATGACTTGTCTTATGTTCTTTTGTTGTGAAGAGGCCCAGTGACTAAGAAACCCAAAACACTGGGTTGAATCTTCTATGCCCACCCCCGACCACATGGAGAGGGTGGGCTGTCCGCCCCTGGCAATGGCGTCAGCTGCCGGTGCGCAGGCGCTGACCCCATTTTTAAACGGCTGTCAGCCCTACCGGGAAATTTAAATATTTAAAGATAAAGAAAATAAAAATAAATAAAGACATTTATTCAACCCCGCTCCTAACCCCCCCCCCCCCAATAACAATTACATTAATCATTTTTCCCCACCCCAAATACTTGCTTGTCAATCTGACCTTCTCCCCCTGTCCCCCCGCCAAATTGCATAAACTTTAAACTCCGACCCTTCCCACCATCCCCCACACCCATGATGTTACTGTGACCCCGTTGCCCCCCCCCCTCCCCCCAACTCCTGCACTGATAAATTTACCTCCTCCCCTCCCCCCACCAGTGTGGTGCCTCGTTTCCCCGGACGGGGAACCGAAGGTGCGCGAGTGCCGCCCGCCGTGCCAAAGATCGCAACGGGGCATCAGTTGGCAACGTAAGTATCATTTATTCATTCATTTTAATTTATTTAAATATTCAAATGGGGGACCCGTTGCCGAACGGCAGTGGGGGTGTGGTGCCTGCCACGAGGCCTCGCCGCCGCCAGTAATATTGGGCCGGACCTCTCCCGGAGGCATCTTCAGGCACCATCTCCCACAGACCCGGACGCCTGGGGGAAAACAAAATCCAGCCCACTGAATCTCTAATACAGCAGAGGCCATTTGCTCAGAGAAAGGTTATTCCTTCCTCAGTCAACAGCAGTTGTTTTGCAGAAAGAACAGGCCACAAGAGGATGCTATGCGTGCTGGTGCTGTTAAAAGGCTTGAATGAAAGTTGTACGCAGACCAATTTACTGGTGCTACACATGGGATAGGCCATAAACCCAATCCTGATAACTCCCAACAGGGGCAGAGAGAAGTTCAAAAGCAACTCGACCTGCAGCCGTTCTGTGGCATCTCTTGACTGGAGAGCCTGATTGGCAGCGGTAGACTTGCCAACCCTCCAGGATTGCCCTGGAGTCTCCAGGAATAGAAAACCATTCTCCAGGCCTCTGCTGCGGGTAACCCAAGAGAGAAATCATAGAGGCATTTAGAGAGAAAGCTTTTATTTTTCAACTTTCTTTGAATGCTTTTGTTTACTATCGAAAGTGTTGGCGCGGGGAATGAAAAAGCTGTTTAGTGGATGGTCAGGAATCATCCAATCTGGGAATGGAGTCATGAGGATGGACGTGTTGGGCGGCCAATGGTGGGAGTGTGGGGATGGGGCGGTTGGAGGCAGGAAGCCTTGTGATGACACCTCCAGGAATATGTCCAACTGGAGTTGGAAACCCCCAGGTCGAGGGCTAATTACAGGTGGCCGGTTTCAATAGGAGATGGTGCTGGCTGCAGCACGTCCTACCACTTGTTACCAATGGTCAAATTTCCTCTTGTTTCAGAGCACGAAAGTGACAATTAAGGAGGATCCTGATGTGAAGGTGAGAGCACTTCCAACACGATGAAATGCCAAGTGTTAGCTGAAGTAGTGGTTGTTTACTGACTGCTCGCTTCACACGGGTGGAGTCCCAAAGACGCATGATACTCAAGTTCACGGGAAGAGTTTGTGGAAGGCAATGGGTCAGTTCCAAGCTAATGTGTTCATGGCAGTGCAGCTATGGAAGGTGATCAGCCTGAGTCGCTCCAATTTGTCCAACTGTCTCTCAGCACACGCTTAGCTTGCTAGACAAGCAGTAGTCACAGAGATACAGTTCCATTTCCTGCTCACAGTTCTTTCCCGGGGTGGGGGGTGGGGTTGATGGTGGGTGAATCTTCACTGGCCGCTATTTTCAGCACTGGTTTTAAAAATTAATTCTTGGGATGTGGTGTGGGCATCGTTGGCAAGGTCGGCATTTATTGCCCATCCCAGTTGCCCTTGGGCTGCCTTCTTGAACCACTGAGGTTCATGTGGTGTAGGGAGGGAGTTCCAGGATTTTGACCCAGCAACGAGGAAGGAACGGCGATATATTTCCAAGTCAGGATGGTGTGTGTGACTCGGAGGAGAACTTGGAGCTGGTGGTGTTCCCATACAGCTGCTGCTCTTGCCCTTCTAGGGGGTAGAGGTCACGGGTCTAGGAGGTGTTGCCAAAGAAATGGGTTTGTAAACTTCAGGACTGGATAAAATACTGTAGTTGGAATTTGAGTCAAGTGCACTGAGAACGGTGCTCAGTAGAATTTCAGCCCCGTGGTGAGTTTCTCAATCTTGGACATCTCTGAGCGGACACCGGGTGCTTTCCCAGACAACGGAGGGAGAATTAGAGAGAGAGAGAGAGTGTCACTCAGCTCAAGGACAGTTCTCATTTGCTCCCCCCCCCCTCCCCTTTCGCTCCCATGGCATTGGCATGTTTAACACCTGCCTTGCTTACCTGGATCAGTATGTGGAGATTAAATTCAAGAATAATAGTCATGGGACAGGGGCTGTAAGGTTGGGTGGATCACAAATAAAGTATACGAAATCCCACTCAGCCAGCCCAAGTTTCCAGCCCCCAGTCTCGACTGTTACTTGGATGAGGCAACTTGCTGTGGACATGGACTCTTGTCTGGGCACCTCGATGTTGGGATAAGACAGGTAACTTAGCAGAGAGATATTGCCAGACTAGTCGCACCACAAGTGGGTTTCCTGCAGCCAGAACTGATAGCTAGAGTTTGTCGGGGAATGCCAAGAAGGTCTTGAGGTGAAGAGAATTGAGAACGGCGTGGGTCGACACCTGTAAAATGGGACTTTCTAAAAAAAAAAATCTTTCATCTTTCCTCCCGCTCTCTTCCCCACCCCCCCCCCCCCCCGCTTTACCTGCAGAAACTCGCATCGGATTTGACAGAGAAGAATCTGAAACTGTTCAATCAGGCCAATGCCAAGCTGATTCCGTGGGAGGAGAAGCTGTTTGCTTGCAGCCAGTGCGATAGTTACTGGTGGAGGAGAGTACCTGAAAGAAAACAGGTAGGGGGCCATTTGATTTCCTGCCTTCTGTCTCCAAGAAGTTCTGAGTGAAGTTCCCTACTGAGCCCAGAGGAAAAGTGAGTTGCATGTTACAAAAACAGGCCCATGCAATTTTGGACGGTCTTAGGTTTGACCTTTGACCTCAGTCAGGAATGGCGGTCAGTTGGCTAGGGATCCCTGGTTTCCCGGCTCACTTGAAGACTGAAGGTCCTCTCTTCCTGTTGGTTTTGGGGAAATTAGGGGAGGGAACCAGTAACTGGGAGAATGGGCGCCATTGCATGAAGGAGGACAAAAGCACATGGTAGGAATCCATGCAGCACCTGTGGATGGACATTAAAGTGTGACCCTCTAACCAAAGATGTGCTCATATTGTCCGCCACTGGAATCACTGTAGCCGAGAGGGGAACAGGGGGAGAGTTTATACTCTAGAGGTTCCCTGATTGCGGAATGGGGGCGCCTATTGTTCCTGACATGATGATAGTTGCATGTTGAGTGTGCTGATGTGGGACCTCTGTCTGTCTCTTTGCAGGTCTCAAGGTGTCGGAGGTGCAAGGTGAAGTATGACCCAGTGCCGCTTGATCAAATGTGGGGCTATGCTGAATTTCACTGCCAGGGATGTGGCAACGTCTTCGGGTAATGTGTGTCAGAATCATTCAGGTTGTAATTTTAAGGGAAAGGTAATTCCGTTGGAGACGTCCCTTGTATTATCATTGGGAGGCTCACAGCTCCTGTCCCATCACTGAGACACTTGGAGCTCTCCTACCATTATTGACTGACACTGCCCCACAGAGTCCTCCCTTTACTGACTTGACCCAGTTGTGTCCTGTATCGATGTTTCTGACAGACTGCCTTTCTTTTCATTACACTTCCTTTTCTTGTTTAGAGGATTTGGGCAGATGGGGCTTCCTGCTCCGTGCTACAGCTGCCGCAGCCGGGTGACTCCCACCCGTATCCTTCCGCCAAAGAAGGGAGTGGGCCCTCGCACTCCAAGACCCCACAGTTGCTTCGCTGAGGACTGCTACAACCGCAAAGGTCAGCTCGTGGCCCTGGCCTCGTGAGGTTGTTTCCTCACTCTGTCTTTGTTTCCTCCTTTTGTGTTGGTTCCTCACTGGAGTCCAGTTCTACAGGGGCTCCAACCCTCCTCCGTACCTCACGCAAGTAAATGATCATGTGAGTTTTGATGGAGCGTGTCAGAAGGTTATTCAACTTGAGCAAGTGTAGGGTAGACACCACACTCAACCCAATCCTATTCTCAACCACCCTCGGCTGTGGCAAGTGGGTTGACAGAATAGTCCTGAGGAATGGGGACCATTGGCTGATTTCCCACACTCCCTAGCTAAAGTGTTGGAATCAATTGTCGCACCTTATAGCCACCTAGGCTGAACTCAATTAATACAGCACAGACTGGAGATTCAAACCGGTTGGCATGAGCCTTCCCCCAATTGAGCCACTTGGGAGATGCACGATGGTTTTGACTTGTGTCTCTTCCACCTCCCAACCCTTGTTGGTAGGACTGATGGCACCAACACCTGCAGGGTGGCAGCAACTAAACCCAGGACATCTGTTGGCTGTGGCAGATTGATTGTCCCTCCACCCGAAACCAGCGCTGGTTTGAGCTGGTACCTGCTAGCAGGGGGCAAGGGGTTTGGGGGTGGGGTGGGGGTGGTTACCCGCGAGAACCAAAATGCTGGAGGTCACGCAGCCATTTCAACAACGGGAATCTCTGTGAATGACACCCCCTGTGCCCCCACACCACCCCGTGCCAATTCCAAGGGCCACCGTGCTGAGACTCATGACTGCGCTGGTGTCAGAGGAACACTTTCACTTGGCTTCCCCGCCTTGCCCAGAAAGTCTGGCATGACTTGCCGGTACTGTGGGGGTTTACCAGAAGCCCCTCCGCCCATCCCCCAACCCGGTAAAACCAGAGCAGTGCCTGCTCCCACCCTCACTGAGCCACCTTTGTAAGGGAGCCTCCCACAGAGTTAAATAAATCAGTACAAATGGCCCTGAGGTCTTCAGGTGTCATGGGGCCCACTTCCAGATGGTGGTACTCTGCTTCTCGTTCAACATACTGGCCTGCTTGGCTATGGCAGGTCTAGGCTGGCAATCTCAGTGCAGTACTGAGGGAGTGCAGCACTGCCAGAGGTACTGGCTTTCAGGTAAACTGAGGCCCTGCTTGTGCTTTCAGGTGAACATAAAAGATCCCACGGCCACTATTTTGAAGAAGTGGGGGGGGGCTTCTCCTCCCCTGCCAATATAATCAACTTCACAAAAACATTACCTCGTCATTGCGATTTGTGGGAGCTTGCTGTGCATAGATTGGCTGCTATGTTGCCAACATTACAACAGTGGCCTCGCGTCATTGGCTGTAAAGCGAGTTGGGGCATCCCGAGCCCATGAAAGGTAATATGTAAATGCCAGTTTTTATGCGATACTCAGGGGCAAATTGTCTTTACTACCCAATTCCCCCCTCAGAACCCCATATCCCCGGGACCCACTGTGTTCACCCACGAAGCCGGCTGCGTAGAGGGCTCCGGAAAGTTCTGCACCCAAGCCCGCAGCATGACAGCACGGGATCCACCATCGCTACCTGCCTGAGCCAGGGGAGCCTGATGGAATGCCACGTGGATGACATCATTGCAGAGGACATCCTGGAGGAGGAAGAGGAGGACACAACCGAGGACGATGAGGACTTGACAGAAAAGTCGGATGATGGGAATGATGATAATGGCGACTAAATGATTGCGAACCGTCACCGCAGTGAATGTGTATGAATATTGACCACGGCTGTGCACTATCCTTCACAACAGACCCATCCCTCCCTTGTCCGCCTCAGGACTGCCATGGGTGATGGCGTGGGGAGGGTTGGAGGGAATTTGTACAACTTGGAATTTAAAAATGTTCCTTTCGAAAGTTGTTCTGGTTGAAATTCCTCTGCTTGAAAAGTATGAAATTTTCAAACAAATTTTTGTTTTAATTCTGTGTAATTTCAGGAAAATGGGTTTGTATTTTATTTCTGGATCGGTGGATGTTGCCTTGTGCTGACCAACCAGGGGTGGCGTCACTGCCTTGAGGCACCCGCCCCTCCAGTATGATTTCTACCTGTGCACGGGGTGGGGAGGGGAGTCCGTACATTCTTCAATTGGGTGCCTGAAGGGAGATAGTTGCGGCCGTGAATCTGAATAACTGGCCCATCCAAGTGAGATTATTTCCCTCTTAAATTGGGGTTTAGAGCAGAGGCTTCTCATTAGACCAGGCCAGGGTCTGCGGGTGATCTGCCTCATCTCCCGCGATCTCTCTTGGAGGACCTGTTCCACTGTGTGCTGAGCTAGAACTCGGTGCTGCATCCTCCTGGGTTTACGTTTGCTTTCAGCTTCGAAACAATGAGTGAAGGAGCAGCTGTGAAACAGAACTATTGCATTTTGCAGCACATAAGGAGGCCACTCGGCCCATTGTGCCTGTACTGGCTCTCCGAAAGAGCTATCCGATTATTTCCTCGCCCCAGACCCTTTACTTTTAAAGTTTTTATGGATTCTGCTTCCACTACCATTTATGCCAAGATAATCCATACTCTCATGAGCTTGTGTCTAAAATCATTTCTCCTTTTCTCTTTTGGTTATCCTCTATATTCTGCTGTTTGTGTCCTCACTCACACCAAATCCTGCTCATTGCCCTTGTTCTCCCAGACCTACTCTGGCTCCACGCCCCAGTTATACATTCTTATCTTCATGGTCCAATCCCTCCATGGTCTTGACCCCGCCTCCCCATCTCTGTCCTCTTCTCCAGCTCTGTAACCTTCCGCAATCTCTGCGCGGCTCCACTTGTGGCCTCTTGCATTCTCCCCCACCCTAATTTTAATCTCTTCACCATTGGCGGCTGTGCATTCAGCTGCCTAGACTGCCAACCTGAAGCTCTGGAATTCCCTCCCTAAACCTCTCCTCCCTTCAGATGCTTAAAAACCTACCTCTTTGACCGAGCTTTTTTTTTTTGGTCACCTGTCCTAATCTTTACCTCAGTGTCAATTATTGTTTGATAATGCTCCTGTGACGTGCTTTGGGATGTTAAAGGTACTATATAAATGCAAGACGTTGATTTGATTTCCTTTAATCACTGACTCTGACCACTGGAAATGACTTTTTCGCAATTTTGCCTCATAATTCTGAATCGCTTTGCATGAGTGGGTGGCACTCTTCCTCTGTGGGTGGTCTGCTTGACGTTAGGAGCTTGCTGTATGGTGAATTGTCCCTTCGCCATGTGGTACAACATTCCTAAGATCAGGCTTTGAGGAAGACACAGATTTTAGGATGCTAGTAAATGGAAAATGTCAGCTGTGGCTCAGTGGGTAGCACACCTGTCTCCAAGTGATAATGGTTGTGAGTTCAAGTTCCACTCTGGAGACTTGAGTACAAAATCCATGATACTGCTCCAGTGAGGGAGTGCAGCATTGTCAGAGGTGTTGTCTTTTGCGTGAGGCCCTGTCTTCCCTTTCAGGTGGCCGTAAAAGATCCTGCACCCTTCAGTTGGATCACTCTGTTATTGATTTACAGAGGCGCATGTGCTGTCTCTAATAACCTGTCCTGCTGCAGGGAAATGTTGACAACAGCACTGCCTGGTGGCTGCAATCTCACACTGCAGCCGCAATGCTCTAACAAGCTGAAGTGCTGTTGTCTGGGATTGGTTTGACTATTCGCTCCTTCCTTCCTTCCTTCGCCCACTTGCTCTCTCTCAGGTGTAATGATTCCAAGTTATGTGCGGGGTGGGGATGAACAAGGAGCTTTACTTAATCGCTGAGGACTTTCCCTTTGCAATTTATTGTGGGAAAACAGATTCAAGGCTGAGTTTTAAAGGATTGATGTAATGTTGCATGCAATAGGGGGGGAAAGAAAATATGTTACAACAAAGTGCAGCGTAACTCAGAACCAGTGAAAATGAAAAAAGCATAGCGATTTGACGGGATGGGATTAATTCTCCTGTTCAAGGCTGCACAGAATCCACCCTGATAAACATGTTTGTCAAACTTTTCGCTGCTGCTCACCAAAACCCGATGCAGCTGTTTTGTGCCAAAGAGATTTCATTGTCCGATAGCCCTGGGACCTGTGGTGCCCAGCAGTGTGAGTTCGAGCCTTTTAGGGAAGGAGGGAGAATATTCGGGCACAATGTAAACTATAGTTTTCGAAACTCTGTGATGTGTGTCCCACGGACTGTCGAGTTTGCGCTTGTAGTAGAGTCCTGGACTGCAGGGTGAGAATATGATCCTGTCACTTTAAGTGGGCACGAGTTGTGATATGTTTTTGGAGGGCACAAAGGCTTTTGTGGTGGGAATTTCCTGCTGTAATCCATACTTCTGCCCTGTGAATGTATGTTGTGTGATTCTGTGCTCCAGTGCAATACTTTGTGAAGAACTGTGGATTTAATGCAGGAATTATATAAAGCCTGACTCACAAGATAAGAATATTAATCATTGCATTGAGTCTATGGCTTGGGTAAAGTGTTGAATTGTTTTATTACTTGCCCCAAAGGAAAAGATTGTGTAATTTTTCTTTACATTAAAGCTGTTGTCCCTGAATCTCTGTTTGGTGTCTGCTTTCCTGTCTAATCTGAAGATGAAGACTTTGGCCCTGGATTTCAAGTTAGCAGATGAAATGTCTGTCCCGGTGGCTTCGGATGAATGTCTGCCAGTGAATAAGTGTCTGTGGGTGAGAACGGTTCCAGGGTTGAGGGACTTCAGTTACACGGATAGATTGGTGAAGCTGGGGTTGTTCTCCTTAGGGAAGGTTGAGTGGAGATTTGATAGAGGTGTTCAAAATCATGAGATGTTTAGACAGAGTGGATAGAGAAAAGTTTGCATTGGCGGAAAGTTGGAGAGCCAAAGGACACAAAGTGATTGGCAAAAGAATCAGGGACGACATGAGGGAAAATTTTTTTACACTGCCTAAGAGTGTGGTGGAGGCAGATTCAATTGTGGCTTTCTAAAGGGAATTGGATAGGCACCTGAAGAGAAAATGAAATTGCAGTGCTACGGGGAAGGGGCTGGGGAGTGGGACTAGTGAACTTGCTCTTGCAAAGAGTTGGCATAAGCTTGATGGACTGAATGGCCTCCTTCTGTGCTATAGCCATTCTATGAACCTATGTGTCTACTGGTGATAGTAGGTAGATGCTATCCGGTTGTTAGAACCAGGTAGGAGAAGGCTGACTGGCCCAAGGGTATGCTGGAAGGGAGAGAAAACCCAAGAATACTTGTTTTTTAAAATTCATTCATGGGATGTGGGCGACGCTGGCCAGGCCAGCATTTATTGCCCATCCCTAATTGCCCTTGAGAAGGTGGTGGTGAGCTGCCTTCTTGAACCGCTGCAGTCCATTTGGGGTAGGTACACCCTCAGTGCTGCTGGGAAGGGTGTTCCAGGATTTTGACCCAGCGACAGTGAAGGACGGCGATATAGTTCCAAGTCAGGATGGTGTGTGACTTGGAGGGGAGCTTGCAGGTGGTGGTGTTCCCACGTATTTGCTGCTCTTGTCCTTCTAGTTGGTAGAGGTCGCGGGTTTGGAAGGTGCTGTCTAAGGAGCCTTGGTGCATTGCTGCAGTGCATCTTGTAGATGGTACACACTGCTGCCACTGTGCGTCGGTGGTGGAGGGAGTGAATGTTTGTAGATGGGGTGCCAATCAAACGGGCTGCTTTGTCCTGGATGGTGTCGAGCTTCTTGAGTGTTGTTGGAGCTGCACCCATCCAGGCAAGTCAGAGTATTTCATCACACTCCTGACTTGTGCCTTGTAGGTGGAGTCTGGAGAAACAAATCTAATGGCTATTCTCTTGGCAACTGGTATCAGCCAAGTGGGTCTGTTTCTCAACCACCGAACTGTTTTGGATGCGAAGAGGAGTACGAGGGAGGAACTAAAGAAAGGAGAAAACTATTTTTAAAAAAACAAAGTGCAGCACAGTGTCTGTTATGAAATGTAAGTTAAACTAAAGAAAAACAAACGTTTTTAAAGTTGCTGGGTCTCTTCTTGCCCAACTCCTGTTCGCAGCAACTTTGACCTGGTGGGAAAACTGTCGATGCAGTCTACTCAGGGCTCAGGTTAAAATGGCAGATCAGACCCCAGTAACATCATCAACAGCAAAACCTTGCATTATATAGGGGAGGTGGTGGCACAGTGGTAATGTCACTGGACTAATAATCCAGAGGCTCAGGCTAATGCTCTGGGGACATGGGTTCGAATCCCACCACGGCAGAATTCAATTAATAAAAAAATCTGGAATTAAAAGCTAGTCTAATGGTGACCATGAAACCATTGTCAAGGAAATCTGCCGTCCTTACCTGGTCTGGCCTACATGTGACTCCAGACCCACAGCAATGTGGTTGAATCTTAAGTGGCCTAGCAAGCCACTCAGTTCAAGGGCAATTAGGGATGGGCAATAAATGCTGACCTAGCCAGCGACGCCCACATCCCACGAATGAATAAAAAAAAACTAATGTCCTCAGGCGCTTCAGAGGAACGTTTCTCAAATGGAATCAGTGCCCAACCTGCACATTTAAAGAGGACCCTACTGGTTCGAGATGGGCATGCTTGCTGACTATAATTTATAATTGCAGTTGGCCAGTTCAGAGGGGGAAAGGAGTGGGTAAACCTCCCTCTTCATTATAACTCCATCCCACCGCATGCTTCCCATGTCCTCCACCGGACTCAGTCTGTGCTCTACACGGGTCCACAGCACAGGGAACAGGGTCATTGGCCCAACTGGTCTGTGTTGGTTTTTATGTTCTATGCATGCCTTCTCCCACATAGGTGAGAACTTGGTCTTTTCTGATGCTATACAGTGAGCAGTATGTCTACAGTAACAGGTCAGTGAGGTGAGAGTGACTGCCCTTGACATCAAAGCAGCATTCGACCGAGTGCGGCATCAAGGAGACCTGGCAAAATTGAAGTCAATGGGAATCGAGAGGAAAACTCTCCACTGGTTGGAGTCATAACTAGCACAAAGGAAGATGGTTGTGATTGTTGGAGGCCAAACATCTCAGCCCCAGGACATCACTGCAGGAGATTCTCAGGGTGGTATCCTAGGTCCAACCATCTTCAGCTGCTTCATCACACCTTCCCTCCAACATAAGGTCAGAAGTGGGGATGTTCACTGATGATTGCACAATGATCAGTACCATGCAGCAAGACCTTGACAACATCCATTCTTGGATTGATAAGAGACAAGAAACATTTATGCCACACAAGTGTCAGGCAATGACCATCTCTAACAAGAGAGAATCTAACCATCTCCTCTTGACATTCCACAGCATTACCATTGCTGAATCCCCCGCTATCAACATTCTGGGAATTACCATTGACCAGAAACTGAACTGGACTAGCCACATAAATGCTGTGGCTACAAGAGCAGGTCAGGGGCTGGGAATTCTGCAGTGAGTAACTCACCTCCTGTCTCCCCAAAGCCTGTCCACCATCAACATGGCACAAGTCAGGAGTGTGATGGAATACTCTCCACTTGCCTGGATGGGTGCAGCTCCAACAACACTCGAAGCTCGACACCATCCAGGACAAAGCAGCCCGCTTGATTGGCATCCCATCCACCACCTTCAACATTCACTCCCTCCACCACTAGCGCACAGTGACAGCAGTGTGTACCATCTATTGTGTAATGAGAGAGGAATAATTGACAATCTAGTGGTGCGACACCCCTTGGGGACGAGCAACCATAATATGATAGAATTCTTCATCAAGATGGAGAGTGACGTAGTTGATTCTGAGACAAGGGTCCTGAATCTTAGTAAAGGAAACTACGAAGGTATGAGGGCGAGTTGGCCATTACTGATTGGGAAACGTTACTTAACGGGATGACGGTGGATAGACAATGGCAAACATTTAAAGAGCGCATGGATGATCTGCAACAATTGTTTATCCCTGTCTGGTGCAAAAGTAAAATGGGAAAGGTAGCCAAACCATGGCTTACAAGGGAAATTAGAGATAGCATTAGATCCAAGGAAGAGACATATAAATTTGCCAGGAAAAACAACAGACCTGAGGATTGGGAGCAGTTTAGAATTCAGCAAAGGAGGACCAAGGGATCAATTAAGGGGAAAATAGAGTACGAGAGCAAGCTTATGGGGAACATAAAAACTGACTGTAAAAGTTTCTATAGGCATATGAAGAGAAAAAGATTGGTGAAGACAAATGTAGGTCCCTTACAGTCAGAAACACGGGAATTTATTATGGGGAATTTAAAAATGGCTGACCAACTAAATGCATACTTTGGTTCTGTCGTCGTAAAGGAGGACACAAATATCATACCAGAAATTTTGGGGATTACAGGGCTTAGTGAGAGAGAGGAACTGAAAGAAATCAGTATTAGTAGAAAAATAGTAGAGAAATTGGAGAAATTTCTCCACCCAGAGAGTGGTGAGCCTGTGGAATTCGCTACCAGAGAAAGCAGTTGAGGCCAAAACATTGTATGTTTTCAAGAAGGAATTAGATATAGCTCTTGGATCTAAAGGGATCAAAGGGTATGGGGTGAAAGCTGGAACAGGCTACTAAGTTGGATGATCAGCCATGATAATGAATGGTGGAGCAGGCTCGAAGGGCCAAATGGCCTACTCCTGCTCCTATTTTCTATGTTTCTATGTATCTACAAGATGTACTGCAGCAACTCTCCAAGCTTCCTTTGACGGCACCTTCCAAACCTGTGACCTCTACCACCTAGAAGGACAAGGGTTGCAGAAGCATGGGAACACCACCACCTGCAAGTTCCCATCTAAGCCACACATCATCCTGACTTGGATCTGTATAGCTGTACCTTCACTGTTGCTGGGTCAAATGCCTAGAACTCCTTTCTGAACAGCACTGTGGGTTTTCCGACACCAGATACAATAGCAAACCACCATCTTCTCGAGGATAATTTGGGATGGGCAACACATGCTGGTCTTGCCAGTGATGCTCATATCACATAAAAGAATTTTTTTGAAATTTGCAGTTATAAGGCAATGGTATAAGGCAAAGGGGACCATCTAAAGTTAGGGTCCAGCTGGTTCATATTTTCCTCAGCAGGTGGTGCCATTGCTTTACACAGCAGCTTCCTTTACCACACACACATTCCAGCAACAATGCTGGATTCTGAGCAGCACTCAGGAAATAATAATTTACTTACACGTTATATTTAGGAACATGGGAACCTTTCTCTTTCTGAAGGAAAAAATCTTACGTTTTAAAAGCTGCTTTTAAAAAAAAAACGTAGAATCTTACAGCATAGGAGGCCATTCGTCCCATCATGCTCATGCCAGCTCTTTGAAAGAGCTGTCCAATTAGTCTGCACTCCCCCCAACTCTTTCTCCATAACCTTGAAAATTATTCCTTTTCTAGTCTGTAGCGTCATAGATTCATTTACAGCTCAGTAGGAGGCCATTCAGCCCATCGAGTCCATGCCGGCTCTCCACAGCTCTATCTAGCTAGTCCCACTCCCCCGCTCGATCCCCGTAGCCCTGCAAATCTATTTCCTTCAAGTGGCCGTCCAGCTCCCTTTTGAAGTTATTCATTGTCTCCGCTTCCACCACCCTCGTGGGCAGCAAGTTCCAGGTCATTACCACTCGCTGAGTAAAAAAGTTCTTCCTCACATCCCCCCCTGCATCTCTTCCCCAAAACCCTCAATCTGTGTCCCCCTAGTCCTTGTATCATCAGTTAATGGGAACAGTTTTTCCTTGTCTAATTTATATAAACCTGCCGTAATCTTATACATTTCTATTAAATCTCATCTCAATCTCCTTTGTTGTAAGGAGAACAACCCCAGCTTTCCCACCCTAATCTTGTAACTAAAATCCCCCATCCAAGGAATCATTCTGGTAAATCCCCTCTTCACCCTCTCCAGGATCCTCACATCCTTCTTGAGGTGTGGTGACCAGAACTGGACACAATACTCCAGTTGAGACCTAACCAGAGCTTTGTAAATGTTCAGCATAACCTGCCTGCTTTTGTACTCAATGCATCTGTTTATGAAGTCCCCGATCCCATATACTTTACTAACCACTCTCAATATATCCTTCCGTCTGCAAAGATCGATGCACGTGCACCCCCAGGTTCCTCTGTTCCTGTGCCATTAAGTATATATTGTCTTTCCCTATTCCTTCTGCCAAAATGCATCAGCTCACACTTGTCAGTATTAAATTCTGTCTGCCCAGCTTCTTTTTGAAACTTGCATTTATATAGCGGCTTTCATGATTTCAGGATGCCCTAAAACGCTTGAAATACTTTAAAAGTGTAGCTAGTGTGATAATGCAGGAAACACTGGAGCCAATTTGCACACAGCAAGCTCTCAAAAACAGCAATGCGATAATGACTGGGTGTTGGTTGAGGGATAAATATTGGCCCAGAACACCAGGGAGAACTCCCCTGCTCGTCTTCGAAATAGTGGCCCTGGGATGCTTTGCGTCCACCCGAGAAGGCAGACAGGGCCTCAGTTTAGTGTCTCATCCGAAAGGTGGTGCCTCCGATCGTGCAGAATGTGGAATATCAAGCTATCTGAAGCTGGAGGAGCATCTCAGAGAGACTGGAGGTTCACAGTCGGAGGGAGGGAGAGGGTGCTGGAGGGAAGGAGGGGAAAATAGTGTGTAAATGGCATCACTCACCTTTCTTGTCTCAGCTATTACTGTGTCACAAGAAAACTCAGTGATGGACCCAATGATGGAGCTGATTCATTTGCATTGGCAGGAATTCCTGACTGCTAGGCTCACATGGGAACAGGTCGTCTGTCGGGAATGTGACTGTTCAGGAAGACAGTGTACAATTCCAAGTGTAGGAAAACCCAGGTGAAATTACCCCACGGGAATTTAAATCCGGAGCAAATTAAAAATTGAGTTTCGGCGAGGTCTGACTGATGATGAATGGACAGTCTGGTAACTTTATAAAGATCATCTTTAATATCAGCTGAGAGCCACCTACTGCTCTGCAATGCACCCAGAGTTTGAGGACGTAGCCATCCCTGTAAACACCCCCTCGACTGGAGAATGTGGCACAGTTGTCAGTATAACTCAAGATTACATGGAGCTAGACTGAGCAGAAATGATATCCTTTCTGTACAGAGCTGAGGCTGATTTGCATTGCAAATAGCTAACACTATGCCTGGTCCCCCAGGTAACCAGGGCAACCTTTCCCAAGTATCTGCAGAACAGAAAGGATCCAACCAACAGGAGTCCCTTGAAATTGGTTACAGAAAAACATAATTCCATTTACGATCCTTTTCATTTCTTGCTGCTACTGTTCATTTTTATGAAGGGTGATGAAGGAGGTGTTTTGTTTCAATAGGGAGTGTAGATGGCTGATCACTGTGGGGAATTACTGTACCAGGATTTACAAGGCAGCTGTGCTCCAACAACAACTTGCATTTATATAGCACCTTTAACTCAAATCGAATGTTACAAGGAGGAAAAGCTTTTTCACACGGAGAGTGGTTGAGGCCTGGAATGCGCTGCCTGAGAACGTGGTGGAGGCAGGTTCAATTGAAGCAGGGAATTAGACAGTTATATGAAAAGGCGGAATGTGCAGGGTTGCGGGGAGAAGATGGGGAAATGGAACTGAACGAAATGCTCTTTCGGAGAGCCCGGTGCGCACACGATGGGCTGAATGGCCTCCTTCTGCGCTGTAATGGCTCTGAATGTTATCATCAGCGTTCGATACTGAAGCACATAAGGGGATGTTCGGGGCAGGTGATCAAAAGCATGGTCAAAGAGGTAGGTTTTAAGGAGCAATCTTAAGGGGAGGTGGAGATGCAGCTGAGGGAGGGAATTCCACAGCTTTAAAGAGCTGAGGACAGACCCACATTGTCTGTTCATTTGTAATCCCATATTGTAATTTAGCAGGCACTGCACCCTCCCCTCGTGAAACTGTGCTCCTGTTTCGATTTGTAGGTGGCTGGCGTGTGTATTTTTGGGTGGATGATGTGGCGGGTTGATTGCTGCTGTCTGCTGTAAAGCCAGTCACACCTTCCATCCACTGTGTGCAGATCCGGGTGGCAAGAACAGAAGCAGCAGCTCTCAGCGAGCAGAGAGAGAGAGAGAGAGAGCAAGGTAGGAAAGCGGGGAGGTTTTATTACTCTACCAGGATCCTTAAATATGTTAAGAACGACTCTTTACAAAAAAGTTCTGCCCTCATAATATCTTCCGCAGGCGCTGGAAACAATTTCATTTTAATCTAAAATTGCAAGCCAGCATTTATCAAGGGGACAAATACTTTCAAATAGCTAAAGTTTCAATATTTGCTTAATCTATTCCTTGTTATGTAATGGATTGTAAATGCAATCTTGTATCTGCAAGTGTTGGATTCGTTTCACTAACATACTGTTAGTTTCAGTGTTGTTTATCCTTTTAAAATTACATACTTTATTAAAAAATTTTGATTTAAAAAAGACACGTACTAAGCTCCCTGACTGATTAATGTGAAACCCTTCTTCGTTGTGCTGTGTTTTTTTTTTCCAAATGAAAATTAAAGCTGCGACGTTTAAGAAACATTTGAAAATGTCAGTGTTGTTATCAGCAGCTGTTAGTCTGGAGAACGGCCTCGCCTTCAGTGTAACAGCAGATTGCAGTTTTCATTTAACTATAAAACCCTGTGTTCGCCCCGGCAAGACCAGGCTGGGTTCATCAGTTCTTTCCACTTCGGGACACAGTGAGCACTGGTCAGCTGACAAGTTTTGTCACTTTCCCCCCCCCCCCCCCAGAGCTGTACAGCTTATTTTGGAGAATTTTTTTTAATAAGAAAAGTTTTTAAAAATCGATTGGAAATAAAAGCAGAAAAAGCTGGAAATTCGCAGTGTTATCAGTCAGTGCCGTGTAAGGAGAGTACTGGATTCTGAGGAATAAGTGATGTCCTTAATAAACTGAAGAAAGCAGTGAGGAGGAGGGAGGGGAGGGGAGGGGAGGGGAAAAAGAGAAAGGAGGAGGAGAGGGGTAGAAGAAGAAGGGGGAACATAGAGGATGAGGGAGAAGAGTGAGTCGGTGGGTTTTTTCAAAAGCTGCAAGGTGAATTTTGGTGGATGATGCACAGAAATCATTTCAGTGAGGCAATTAAAAGGACCAAAAGATGTGAGACGGGGAGGAGGAAAGGAAGGGGTGGGGGTAACTTGTAGACGCAGGGAATACAACCAGAAAATGCTGGGATCACACAGCTGTTCCAAGAAAACGACAGACCAAAGTCCGGCTGCAAAGTGATCCCTCCCCCGATGATGACAGAATGTATCCCCTTCTTGTACATCCTCAGCACTCCCTGCCACTCCCTCTCCTGTTTACTACACCTTCTGTCATCTCTAACACTCTCCATATAATCTGCAGCTCGCCCCAGATCTCTACCCTAGACCCACTCACTGATCACCCTGGCCTTGTTGTCTTCCATCAGCTTCCCAGATCTCCGCCACACTGTCCTAATAGTTCTCCATCCTCATTTACAAAAGCCTCTCATGCATCCTCCGTATCCCAGTTCTCTCAGTCTGCCCGTGGACAGTGGGCCCACTGTGTATCCCTCTCCTCCTTTGCTTCATCAGTAGTAGAAGTTGCAGCTGGCAGGCCTGGGATTTACAAGCCTCCTCCCTCCCTATGACCACTCCAATTAACTAACTCCTGCTCTCTCTCCTTGCTCTCGTCCCTGCTGCACCCATTGCCTTGGGATATTTCCTACATTGAAAGCAATATATCGTGAAATGTGTCCTTTCCTCTCATGAATGGGTAATGAATGAGCTACCTGGTGGTAATTATTGGGTGCGGTTTCCATACCTTACCTGCTCCTCCCCCATTACGCCCCGTGGCGTCACATGCTGTTCTGCGACGGGAATGACAGGTTGTGCGTCTGATCCCAGAAGCTCTGGTAGACGTGGCATCTGTGAAAGCTCGCTGAAGGGCCAAGGTGGAGTATCTGGTTCAAGCAGAGAATGAGGGGACTTAAAAAAAAGAGAACAACTTGCATTTCTATAGCACCTTTCACAACCTCAGGATGTCCCAAAGCACTTCACAGCCAATGAAGTACTTTTGAAGTGTCGTAATGTAGGAAACGCGGCAGCCAATTTGCACACAGCAAGATCCCACAAACAGCAATGTGATAATGACCAGATGTTTTGGTGGAACCCCCTCCCCCACCTTCAAAATAGGGCCTTGGCTCTATTTTGAAGACCACAAGAGGGCAGGCAGGGCCTCACTTTAATGTCTAGTTTGAAATACGACACCTCCGACAGTGCAGCACCCCCTTAGTACCGCACTGGGAGTGTCAGCCCTCAGTACCGCACTGGGAGTGTCAGCCTTGGTTTTATGCTCAAGCAGGACTTGAACCCACAACCTTCTGACTCAGAGGCAAGAGTGCTACCCACTGAGCCACAGTACAGAGATGGCAGTGGCAAGGTGGGTTTGAAAAGCTTGTAGGCGCGGACTGAAGGGGTAAGAGGTTTCCAATTTTCGTCTCCCTTCCACCCTGCTCCCTACCTGTGGATAAATACAATTCTGCCTTCAGAGGCATCGACTGAGATTGGAACGCCCACCTCCCCCCCACCCCCTCTTCCCTCCCTATGTGTCATCTCTTTTAAAATGGTGTGTCATTTACATGTAATGTATGTGCAGCTTTGTGCAAATGTTAAGCCAGATGTAAATTTTACAAAGTAGTTTTGAAATGTTTTACTTTTAAAATTTCATCAATAAATTCAGCCTGTTGTGTTTTAAAGGCACCAGCTTAGTTTCATTAACCACAAAGATAAAAGTGGATAGCTGTCAGGGCAGGGATCTTGGATGATGTGTATCCACTCCCTAGCCTGGGGATAGTGGAACTAATTGGAGTTACATGACGTTAGCCCTGACTGAAATGATTCAACTCAGCACAGAGCAAGGAGTGGAACCAAGACCTTTCCTGGTCAGTATAGATCTGTACTGAATGGTGGCATTATCAATGCAGTTACCAAGGGAGGCACATCACAAAATCTTAAGAAGTGCCTCCTGATTGGATGTAAATCCCAAGCATTATCAGGTGCCAAGTCAACCAATTGGCTGTATTGAGGTGGCATTTTGGTTCTGTAACCTTTCCATGTGCTTCAGTGTTGTGGACACTGTGCTTAACACCATCACAGTTAGGACTGAGATAAGGAGAAATTTCTTCAATCAGAGGGTTGTGAATATTTGGATTTCTCTACCCCAGAGAGTTGTGGATGCTCAAGCATTGAGTATATTCAGGACTGAGATTGATAGAATTTCAGACACTAAGCAAATTGATGGATGTAGGGATAGGGCGGGCAAGTGGAGTTGAGGTTGAAGATCAGATCTTATTGAATGGCAGGGCAGGCTTGAAGGGCCTTATGACCTACTCCTGCTCCTATTTCTTGCATTCTTACACTAAACCATTTCCTTAGGACCAAAGTAAAACAAGACATGTACTTCCTGTGTTCAGTCCAATAGCAAATAGATGAATGTTAAAAAGCTCTATTTAATGTAAGGACCTGGTTTTCTTGATTGGAACTGTTGAGCAAGGAGTTTTGGGGCAATGTATGTATCAGTTGGATTAGTAGAAGCCAGTAGCAACAGTGCCTTGAGTTGGGAAACGAACCAAGAGGAGACACTGGGAGATTTCAGGCAGGTTTTGCTCTTTGAAAGCAGAGAACTGACTGCTTTGAAGTCTCTGAACCAAAACAGTGGCGCAGTGGTTAGCACCGCAGCCTCACAGTTCCAGGGACCCGTGTTCGATTCCGGGTACTGCCTGTGTGGAGTTTGCAAGTTCTCCCTGTGTCTGCGTGGGTTTTCTCCGGGTGCTCCGGTTTCCTCCCACAAGCCAAAAGACTTGCAGGTTGATAAGTAAATTGGCCATTATAAATTGTCACTAGTACAGGTAGGTAGGCGGGCAGCCATAAAGACAGGGCTAAATTGTGGCGAGCCGAAGAGACTTATTAGTTGGCAGGAAAAAAGACAGAGGCGCAAGGGGAGAGCCAACTGTGCAACAGCCCCGACAAACAAATTTCTCTGCAGCACCTGTGGAAGAGCCTGTCACTCCAGAATTGGCCTTTATAGACACTCCAGGCGCTGCTTCACAAACCACTGACCACCTCCAGGCGCGTATCCATTGTCTCTCGAGATAAGGAGGCCCAAAGAAGACAGGTAGGTGGTAGGGAAATATAGGGACAGGTGGGGATGTTTGGTAGGAATGTAGGATTAGTATAAATGGGTGGTTGATGTTCGGCACAGACTCGGTGGGCCGAAGGGCCTGTTTCAGTGCTGTATCTCTAATCTAAACACTACTGCGATGATCAGTGGTGAAACCATAGAATAGTAAAGACACACAGGGCAAAGGGGGCTTGATTATTGTATTAAAAGTATCATTACCACGTGATATCATAGCTGATGGTTCCCTCTCTAAACCTCTCCACCTCTCTCCCCTCCTTTAAAACACCCCTTAAAATTCTTTGGTCACCAGTTCCAGTATCACTGTATGTGGCAGTATGAAATTTTATTAATGGCCTTGGGGCACCTTACCACATTAAAGTTGCTATATAAATGGAAGTTGTTGTTGTTAAACCATCTCCCGAAGAACATTACATGAGAGCTGCCCATCTAATTTAACTCCCGCTCCAGGACTCGAACACAAATAACGAGGCTGACACTCCACTGCAGTACTGAGGGAGTGCTACACTGTCGGAGGTGCCGTCTTTCAGATGAGATGTTAAACCGAGGCCCCAACTGCCTGCTAGGGTGGATGTAAAAGATCCAATGGCATTATTTCAACGAAGAGCCGGGGAGTTCTCCCCAGTGGTCCTGTCCTGGCCAATATTTATTCCTCAATCAACATCACTAAAACAATACCTGGTCATTATCACGATGCTGTTTGTGGGAGCTTGCTGTGCACAAATTGGCTGCCGTATTTCCTATAATACAACAGTGACTACACTTCAAAAGTGCTTAATTGGCTGTAAAATGCTTTTGAGACATCCGGTGATCATGAAAAGCACTATATAAATACAAATCATTTCTTTGTTTAATCTCTGTCCCATAGAAGATAAAGTTCTTAAAACAAGGAGACGAGTTGTCAATATCAGCCGCAGAGCTCAACCCGAGCCCATTCTCAACCCAGTTGTATCTGTTGACTTGATGAAGAATTGTTGGTGTAGTTGAACCAACCTGGGACTGAATAAATTCAAAGTCTTGAGTTACCTCCGGTGTGCTTGCTACTGAGTCAGAACCAATAACGTCATTCTGGAAATTTCAATGCCACTTTTTAACAAAGAGCATTAATTTAAATTTTATTAAACTATTGTTACCAAATCTCATGAGGTGATTGAACTTTATTGCCTTGAGTAATCAGGTGTCAGCCATAAACTCAGGGGTAGCACACGCTGCCTTTCGTACGATACAGCAGTAACCTCAAAAAAGTTATTCATTGGCTGTAAAACGCTTTGGGACATCCTGAGTTTGTGAAAGGCTCTATATAAATGCAAATCTTTATTTTCTTTTGCGTGCCCAGAGAATGAAGTCCTGTTGGCACAATTATAAATGCCCCATTGTCCATTGTATAGAGTCTTATCGTATTTCCTTACAAAAACATTAAGCTCAGTCACATTGGATACAGTAATACAATGCTGTTGTACTAGAGTTGGGTTTCTTGGGAGTGGGCAAGAATCAGAATTCTGGATAAAAACAGACTCCATTTCAGAAAGTTCATTTATTGAGAAGAATGAAGTTGCCTTATTGCTGTGGGACGTGTGTCTTCCCCTGAGAGTTTCTGTTAAATATTGGGTCTCTGTTCTTCTCTGCCTTGGTACCTGGAAGCATTGAGCTTCCCAGTAGGGAGAACGAATCGGAGGTTGAGTTAAGTTACTCCAGTATGGGATTTTTGAACGATCAGGCAGCAGCTTCCTTGCTTGATTTGAATCCAGGGAAGAAGGGGATGGAAAGAAATGCCTTGAAAATAGGGAGCCTGGGAACCAAAACGCACGCATCTGGGCCCCTCGCCCTCCCACCTTCTAACTCTGGCGGGATATATTCCTGAGGTTTTATCCCAACCAACAACTCCAAGTAACCCCACCCAGTCAAATAGCCTTGTTTCCCATTTCCAATATTTTTAGAACCAAAAATGTTTAAAGAAAATGAAAATAAAAACACAATAATGTTCCCGTGATGATTCTCTCTGGGTTTGCTTGTGACAGTGTCCTAGAGTTTAATCTTTAATTCCTGGAGACCCCAGATCAATCCTGGAGGGTTGTCAGCCCAATACACTAGTGATGAACAATCTTTCTGAAAGTCCAATGCTGTGCTGTAGAAGCAGGCAAGTTGTCATCAGGCTATTGACATGCATCTCCTGAAAATCCAAGTACTCTGTCAACGCTGCTTGGAATTGAGCGCTATGGGGATATGCAGCCCACCACCAATATAATGTCTAACTGGGGACATGTAGAGATACCAAGAAATACCACAGTTCAGGCCCTGTGCAGCAAGTGTCTCACCATTGTATTGTAACCCTCATCGATGGCTTTCTTACTTCCAGGCTTGATGATTCCAATGCTCTCTTGGCTGACCTCCCACTTTTCAACCCCTAAGCTTGAGCTCATCCAAAATTCTGCTACCCATATACTAACCCACAGCAAGTCCCGTTTGCCCATCATCCCAGTGCTCGTTGACCTACATTGGTTCTCGGTCCAGCTACGCCTCAGTTTTAACGTTCAAACTTCTCCAACCCTACAACCCCCTGAGATTCCTGTGCTGCTCCAATTCTGGCCCCTTGCGTGCCCCTGATTTTCTTTGCTCTGCTGTTGACAGCCGTGCCTTCAATCCCTGGGCCCTAAGCTCTGGAATTTCCTCCCTAAACCTCTCTCTTCCTTTAAAGTGCTCCTACCTCTTTGACCAGGCTTTTGCTCAACCGCCCTGATATCCCTTTATGTGGCTCGGTGTCGAATTTTGTTTGCTGATGCTCCTATGATGTGCTTTGGCACATTTTCCTGTGTTAAACATGCTATAAGGAGGGTGGAATGGGGGAATGATCTGATGCTAAATCTAAACCTGGAGAGAGGGCAGGACTCGGGCAAAACCCAGGGATCTAGCTTCGGAAATTTTCTTTACGGAGACCGATTACTTCCACTATCGTGTGGCCTCGACGTTTAATTGGTGGACGGGGCATATTTATTTATTCTCTTTATCTCTCATTCTGTGTCTGTCTCTAAATCTGCCTCGTTCTCTGTCTGTCTTAATATGGCCTGAGCTGGACCCTCTGAATGGGAACACTGACTGCATCAAGAAGTGATCCCATTTAACTCACGGCTTCCTGTTGCTAGACTGACTGTGAAATTATTTTTTCCTGAACACTGAAATTAATCTCCCCTTTAACAGGACTCTAGTGCATTAGAGATTGAGTGTGTTGAGTCTCCCACCCACTGGGCCTCTTCACACATAAGATGACATAAGTCACCAGACTGGGTAAGACTATTGTAAGTCTTTTCTACAGGACTATCTCTCTCAACAGGGTATATCATACAATCTTGCAGCACAAATGGAGGACATTCGACCCATCGTGCCTGTGCTGGCTCTTTGAAGAGCTACTGAATTAGCCTCAATCGGCTGCTCTTGCCCGGAGCATTGCAAATTTCTCCCCGTCGAGTTTTTATCCAATTCGCCTTTTTGAAAGTTGATATTGAATGTGCTTCCACCACCCTTTCAGGCAGCACATTCCTGATCACAGAAATTAAATCTTAGATAATCCCAACCTCTTGGCCTCTACTGTTCTTTCACTGCCTATCCTTTCCCACTTTTGAGGACATGGCTCATCCCCTTTGCAGTCGGTTTTACTTTGCACCGACCGATTTCAACGGAGACACTTCCAAGAAGCGAGCTTGCCCGAGAGGCTTCCAATAGGATCACGCCGCCCCTTTAGGTACTCGCAGCTGTCACAGTATTTTTAAAGGTCCGCTCTCCGAGCCCCCACTGCACCACAGCTAGTCGATAGCTGCATAACCGGCATTTTCTGAAAGTGAGTGAGCATTTTATGTTTGTTAGAGTTGATCGGCAATGCCAAGCAACTGCTGATAGAATACTGACCATCGATTCTGCTTTTGCTGGATCTCTGTGGGTGTGTCACTGCCTTCATTAACTGATGGTTTGGTTTCTTCCGGTGCCAGTAAGCTGTGCCAGTCATTCTTCCTGTCGGTTGTGTAGGGGAAGGGGTTGTTGCACCACACTTACTCCTGCAAAGAAAAAAGTGTTCTAGTGACGATGGGGGTTGCCAACTCTCCAGGAATTGAAGATCAATCTCCAAGACACTGCGGCGAGCAGCACCCCAGCATAAAAAAAAATCATCAGGGCATTAAATTAATTGCTTTGAACGATTTTGCTCATTAGTTATAAAAGTATTGGAGACGGGGCAGATAGGCTGTTAGACTGATGGTCAAGAATCATCCAATTAGGTAATGAAGAGTCAGTTCATTTTCCAATTGGCTATTGGAAGGTGGTGCACTGAGGTTGGAGGTTTGGGGTGACCAATGGCGGGAATGTGGGGGCAGGGCAATTGGTGGCAGGAGATCACGTGGTGAAACCTCCAGGAATATATCCAACCAGATTTGGATCTCCATAGTGACCAGTGTGTTACAAGTTGCCTGTAGTTGGACTGGGTATAGAGCATAGTGTCATGAATTGCTGTGGGGGAACTGTTTAATGTGACTGTTCATTTAGGAGGATCGGATTGACGTCAATCCAGGTAAGAGAAGCTTTCCTGCCGACTGCTCATCAGTTCCAGTACTGCTTCCCTCAGCCCTGTAACAGGACTGAGACTTGAGTAAAAGAGCTATAAGAAAGACTTGCATTTATATGTGTCTTTCACAACCTCAAGTGCTTTACAGCCAATGTAGTACTATTTTGGTAGTCACTATTGTAATATAGGAAGCACAGCAGCCAATTTGCACACAGCAATGTGATAATGACCAGATGACCTGTTTTTTGGTGTTGGCCGAGGGATAAATATTTGCCCAGGACACTTGTGAGAACTCCCTTGATTTTCTTCCACATGGTGCCCTGGGATCTTTTACATTCACCTGAGAGAGCAGACTCATTTTAAGGTCTCATTCGAAAAACGGCACCTCCAACAGGACAGCACTGCTTCAGTACCTCACTAAATTACAGATGGGTAAATGCAGTGGAGTAGTGACACCCGGCAACCCACTAAGTGCCTGCTTTGATCTGAAAAATAGCTGCGTACAGTTTAGATGTTGATGGGGTCTATAAAATACCCTCAGTTGCCCTGGGACAGGCAATGCAAAAAGTCGCAATGCGCCTGCTCCTAATGTGTGTCTGGTGACACTTTGGAGAAACTGTGCGTATGTGGACAACAGGTTAATTATCTAGGGTTTGCATAAAGGGTGGCAGCTTATGTAAGGCACTAGGGAGGTCTGAGGGCCGGTTGGATTGTTGGGTGAGTTGGGACCCTCAAGAAAGTGGGAATGTAGCTGGGAGGGGGTGGGGAATCAGTGAAATGAAAGGAAGAGTCTATGCCAAGGTGCCATGCCTTGCACAGTTTAAGTGAACCTCCTGATCTGAATGGAATGCATCTTGTGTATCATGTGTGCCTTTGGTTAGAGGTGTGCCACTGGCTCGGTTTAGGTAGGGTTATCTGATGGGATGCCCTGTTGCATCAGTACAATGTGGTGTGATTTTAATCTTGTGACTATGTTAGTGCAGTCAAGTGACCTGGCCATTAACTGGGCTGATCAAAGTGAAAGTAAACAAAGTGTATTGTGTAGAACAAGTAACACGTTTACACAGTAAACATACCAGGCCTTAACTTAACAATTCACTTTGATTGCAGCCTCAAAACAGCAGGTTTCACACTCTGTGACCGCTGGCTTGCTGGGTTCTTTCTGAGGAGCATTTACCAAACACAGAATTTTCCAGCACAGAATGAAGCCTTGATTAATCAGCTGTGGCTGGCAGGCAGCCATAAAGACGGGGCTGAAGTGTGGCGAGTCGAAGAGACTTAGTAGTTGGCAGGAAAAAAGACAGAGGCGCAAGGGGAGAGCCAACTGTGTAACAGCCCCGACAAACAAATTTCTCTGCAGCACCTGTGGAAGAGCCTGTCACTCTAGAATTGGCCTTTATAGCCACTCCAGGTGCTGCCTCACAAACCACTGACCACCTCCAGGCGCTTATCCATTGTCTCTCGAGTTAAGGAGGCCAAAGAAGAGAAGAAGGTTTGGTGGGTAGCACTGTCACCTGTGAGTCAGAGGTCAAGTCCCACTCCAGGAACTTGAGCACGAAATCTAGGCTGACACACCAGTGCTGTACTGAGAGAATGCTGCATTGTCGGCGGTGCCATCTTTCAGATGAGACGTTAAATCGAGGCCCTGTCTGCTCTCCCATGTGAACATAAAAGATTCCGTGGTACTATTTCGAAGAAGAGCAGGGAGCCCTAATAAAATTGAAGTCAATGGGAATCACATGGAAAACGCCGCACTGGCTGGAGTCATACTGAAAATGGTTGTTGGAGGTCAATCATCTCAGCTCCAGGACATCGCTGTAGCAGTTCTTCAGGGTAGTGTCCTCGGTCCAACCATCTTCAGCTGCTTCTTCAATGACTTTTCATAAGGTCAGAAGTAGGGATATTTGATGAATGCACAGTGTTCAGTTCGCAACTAACTCCTCAGATAATGAAGCAATTCATACCCACATGCAGCAAGACCTGGACAACATCCAGGCTTGGGCTGATATGTGATAAGTTACATTCGTGTCACACAAGTGCCAGGCAATGACCATCTCCAACAAGAGTCTGATTATCTTCCCTTGACATTTTACGGCATTACCATTGCTGAAGTCTCCATCAGAGACATCCTGGTGGTTACCCTTGACCAGAAACTTAACTGGTCCAGCCACACACATACTGTGGCTACAAGAGCAGGTCAGAGGCTGGGAATCCTGCGGCAAGTAACTTACCGCCTGACTCCCCAAAGCCTGTCCACCATCTAAAAGGCACAAGTCAGGAGTGTGATGGAATACTCACCACTTGGCTGTATGGGTACAGCTCCAACAGCACTCAAAAAGCTCAACACCACCCAGGACAAAGCAGCCCGCTTGATTGGCACCCCATCCACCACCAACGCACAGTGGCGGCAGTGCGTACCATCCACAAGATGCACTGCAACAATTCGCAAGGCTCCTTCAACAGTACCTTCCAAACTCGCAACTCTGCTACCTCGAAAGCCAAGGGCAGCAGATGCAGGGGAACACCACCACCTGTAAGCTCTACCACCCCCCCCCCCACACCCCCCCCACAAGCCACACAACAACTTGGAACTATATCGCCGTTCTTTCACTGTGACTGGATCAAAATCTTGAAACTCCCTACCTAACAGCACTGTGGGTGTACCTACACCACATGGGCCTGCAGTGGTTCAGTAAGGCAGCTCACCACCACCTTCTCAAGAGCAATTAGGACAATAATGGACAATAAATGCTGGCCTTGTCAGCAATGGCCACCTCCCGTCAATTTTTAAAAAGTTCTCCCCGGTGTTCTGGCTAATATTTATCCCTCATATCAGTAAAAAGCAGACAATTCAGTCATTGTCCCATTGCTGTTTGTGGGAGCTTGCTGGGTGCAAATTGGCTGCCGTGTTTCCTACATTGCAACAGTGACTGTCTTTCAAAAAGCACTTTGGGTCATCCTGAGGTTGTGAAAGGTGCTATATAAATGCAAGTCTTGCTTTTCCCTGGTGGGAAGCGCACAGTTTGTTTTGGGTCTCTGTAGTAATTTGGCTGAAATTGAGACTTTGGCCCAGCTGGGAATGAAGCCATTGTTTCGCTTTCCTGTATTGACATGTGCTGCCTTCCAGCCTCCAAAATGTTGTGTCTAAAACCTGTTACAATTTCCTGCAAATCCCAAATGGAGAGTGCAGCCATTCTGAAGGAATATTTCCAAGTATCGGTCTTTGTTATGAAGCTTCTAGAATGTTCAAGTCCAGTCCTTGTTAAATATTGTTTCTCAAAAAAAAAATCAGATCTTTTGAAACTTGAGCAAACGGCAAAGGAGTTATTGCAGAGTATGTAACAGTGTTGGAGGGGCCGGGGGTAAGGGTTGACCCCTAACTTTTACTTGGCCTCTCTACCTCCTGTGTGACTAAGTGCGCTGACGCAGTGAGATTCTGTGAAATGTATAAACTGGTCTTTATCAGCAAATGTTCTGCTTGAATCAGGATTTCAATGGATTGCAGAGGCCGGGGAGGGGGAACAAGCCAATTGGCAAACCTCCCTTATTGCAGTCCATCCAATCAATCTTCCGCCAAGGCTGTCTGACAAAAGCCGATATGTTGTTTCGAGCAATGAAGCTGATTTCCGCTGTAAGGGGGCACAGCAGATGAGGCAAAGCGTGGTGCAGGGATCATTGGGAAACTTAATGGCCATGAATCAGGGTTTACCGTTTGGGTGTATTGTTTGTTTAAATCAGGAGTGCATTTCCCCTCTTCTCCAAAAAGCAGTGTTTTATTCCTGGGACTCTGCTCTCATGGAAAGAAGACAGGTCTTTGAAATGATGAAGGGGTTTGATAGGATGGGTGTGGAGCAATTGGTTCCAGTTGTGGCCGACCTCAGAGCGAGGGGGCTTTAAATATAGGATGGTCACTTACAGAGTAAATAACGAACTTGGAAGGAATTTATTTGAGCAGAGTGGTGAGAATGTGGAACTCACTCGAGTGGTTGAAGTAGAGAGCATTGGTGCACTTAAGGAGAGGCTTGATGTGTCCAGAGGGATATTTGAGAGGGGTGGATGGCCAGAATAGGAAATGTCATTAGAATCATAAAATCTTAGAATGATATTGCACAGAGGGAGGCCATTCGGCCCATTGTGTCTGTGCTGGCTCTTTGAAAGAACTATCCAATTAGTCACACTCCCCCTGCTTTGTCCCCATAGCCCTACATTTTTTTTTTCTTTCCAAGTATTTATCTAATTTTCTTTTGCAAGTTACTATTGAATCTGTTTCCACCACCCTTTTCAGGCAGTGCATTCCAAATCATAACAGCTCCTGATGTTAATAAAAAGCCTTCCTTGTGTTGCCTCAGGTTCTTTTGCCAATTACCTTAAATCTGTGACCACTGGTTACCAATCCTACTGCCAGTGGAACTGTTTTCTCCTCGTTTTACTTAAAGATTAAATCTCTCCTTAGCCCTCTCTGGTATAAGAAGAAACGCCCCAGTTTCTCCAGTCTCTTCAGTAACTGAAGTCTTTCATCCATGGAACCATTCCAGTAAATCTCCTTTGCACCTCCACTGAGGCCTTGATAACCTTCCAAAAGTGCGGTGTCCAGAATTAGCCACAATCCTCCAATTAGAGCAGGAGGAAGCTTGTGTAGAGCATAAGTCATTGGCAGAGAAGAGTTGTGCCAAACGGCCAATCCTGTATTGTAGATTCTATGTAATGCTTTGTAAGTTATGCATCCCAGAGACTAACAACTTCCACCCTGCCCCGACCTAATATTTGATCTTGGAGACTCTCACTTGTGGGTTATGTAATATGAATGGATCACTTTATGCTTGGCATTGGGTATAGTATTTGACCCAAGCAATGGAGCTGTTCAGCTCCTGTGCTCGCAGCCTGAATGTTGAGCGCGATTGCAAAGATAACATTGTGAAATTGCTGAGAATAGAAACCAGGAGCTGCAGGATTTCATGTTTGTTCATGTATGCACAGGTTCAGTAAGTCCGCAGTCTCAACCACAAAGTTTGCCCTTTTCTTTCACTACAGTAAATCCAAAAATCAGACAGCAAGGTTGGCACGTCCGCAATTTGAATAGAGTCCCTGGTATTTTGCCCATTGTACAACATCTTTATTTTGCTTGGTATATTGAAAACTGGCCCCTTGCCAACTTGGTTGCTGCATTTTTTCGCCTGGTGGCAGAGAGAGTTGTGCTGGCCAGGAAACCCCTGGCTTCAAGGCTTGTCTGCATTGTTATCTGAACTCAGCTGCAGTAGGGGCACCATGTTTGGCCTTAGCACTCTTAAAAGAGAAAATAACTTGCATTTCTGTAGCAACATTCGAGACATCCCAAATCGCTTGACAGCCAGTAAAGTACTTTTGAAGGGTAACCACTGTTGTAATGTAGGGAACCCGGCAGGCAATTTTGCACACAGCAAGCTCCCACAACAACAATGTGATAATGACCAGATTATCCGTTTTTTTAGTGATGTTGGGGAGATATAAAACTCCGAGGAGAACTCCCCCACACTTCTTCAAAATTCACAGGATTTTTTTTTATGCCCACCTGAGAGGGAAAACGGGGCCTTGGCTTAATGTCTCAAGCGAAAGTCGGCGTCTCCGACAGTGAGGCACTCCCTCAGTACTGCACTAGGTTTTGTCCTTGAACCCACAACCTTCTGACTCAGCCGAGAGAGCTACCCACTGAGAGACGGCCTAAATCTTAATACCCATGTAGGTGTGTGCACAGTTTATATCCCTGCTCGGGACCGTTGGGGAGTCACTTGAAGGGAACTATCCTGATTAAAGGACTGGAAGCGATGGAACCCAAAGTATTCCTGAAGCTATAATGTTATTTTTCATTTAATGGAATCCTTTAAACAAATTTAGTGTTCGTTTGTGCTGAGGTGTGATTTGAAACGGAGAACATGAAAACAAAAGAACTGTTGGAGTTGAGTTATTCTGTGTAGACTTTGTGCAGGTTTGGGACAAGCCACTCAGGCCTCATGGCAATGCCACCTTGACCAGCCTCCTTAAATGGGAACTAAGGTTGCCAACTCTGGACGTATCCCTGGAGGTTTCATCACATGACCTGTTATCGCCAATGGCCCTACCTTCACACTCCCATCATTGGTCACCCATCATTTCCATCCTCATGCCCCGCCCTCCTGCACCAATTGGAAAGTGAACGGACTCTTTCATACTAAATTGGATGAATCTCAACTGTTCAAGAGCCATTTTGCTATTGCCAATATTTTTATGTCAAATAAATAAACGTGCTCAAAGTAAGTGAAACAAAACATAACTTTTTTTTTAATGCCTCCATGATTTTTCTCCTGGTTTTCTCAGAGCAGTGCCCAGGAGACTCCAGGGCAATCCTGGAGGGTTAGCAGCCTTGGTGGGAACTAGGGCTGAATGGACCATATTCTCATATAAAGCCAGATAGGATTGAAATGCAATAATAACATTAGGGAGAAAGGAATACTTTTTTTTAAATTTTAGAGATACAGCACTGAAACAGGCCCTTCGGCCCACTGAGTCTGTGCTGACCATTGGCCACCAATTTATACTAATCCTACATTAATCCCATATTCCTACCACATCCTCACAATTCCCCTACCACCTATCTACACTAGGGGCAATTTACAATGGCCAATTTACTTATCAACCTCTAAGTCTTTGGCTGTGGGAGGAAACCAGAGCACCCGGCGAAAACCCACACTGTCACAGGGAGAACTTGCAAACTCCGCACAGGCAGTACCCAGAATCGAACCCGGGTCGCTGGAGCTGTGAGGCTGCGGTGCTAACCACTGCGCCACTGTGCCAATCAGGTTACATTGAAAAGGAGTGGGAGGAAGCTCATGTGGGACATAAACACTGGCATGGACCAGTTGGACTGAATGGCCTGTTTCTGTGCTGTAAGTTCTATGTAATTAAATTGTGATGTAGAAGGTTATGATTTCAGTGTTCAGGCCTTCTCTAGGCTTGGAGTGCAGAACACGCCCAACTTGCAAGGAAAGACGACCAGCCGTGTCACAAATTCTAGTTAAAACCCTCCGCCTCTTGTCTTTCTCTCCGGTAGATGGCCTCAGCGAATGAGTCCAAACAGGTGCAGAAAGATGCTGCAGACCAGAACTTTGACTACATGTTCAAGCTGCTGATCATCGGCAACAGCAGTGTTGGCAAGACCTCGTTTCTCTTTCGATATGCAGATGACTCCTTCACATCTGCCTTCGTCAGCACAGTGGGCATTGACTTCAAGGTGAAAACCGTCTACCGAAATGAGAAGAGGGTGAAGCTGCAGATATGGGTATGTGTTTTATAAATTCGTTTCCTTTTAAGTGCAATTCTGTATCTTTTTTATATCAATTTTTTTCAATTTCCCTCCTAGAAATTTGCATTTAGGAGAACTCCCCTGCTCCTCTTCAACTAGTGCCCGTGGGATCTTTTACATCCGATGGGAGTTTAATGTCATATCTGAAAGGTGACACCTCCAACAGTGCAGCACTCCCTCAGCACTGCACTGGCTGGGTCAGCCTAGGTTTCGTGCTCGAGTCTTGAGGAGTGGGGCTTGAACATTCGACCTTCCGACCTGGGATACAGTGTATAGTGGTTATGTAACTGGACTAGTAATCCAGAGGCCTGGACTAATAACTCCGAGCCATGAGTTCAAATCCCACCACAGCAGCTGGAGAGATAATATTCAGTTAATTAAATAAATCTGAAATATAAAGCCAGTGTCAGTAATGGTGACTATGAAACTACCAGATTGTTGTTTTAAAAACCCATCTGCTTCACTCATGTTCTTTAGGGAAGGAAATCTTACCCGGTCATCCTTACCCGGTCTGGTCTTTGTGTGACTCCAAGCCCACAGCAATGTGGCTGACTCTCAACTGCCCTCTGAAATGGCCTTGAAAACCATTCAGCTGTACTCAAGCAGGAGGCTCGTCATCTTCTCGAGGGCAATAAATGTTAGCCTTAACCAGCGATGCTGTGAATAAATTAGAAAAGGACTCGAATGCAATTGAGAGAAAAAGGGGGAAAAATAGAGGTTGAGGAGAAAGTATAGTCTCAAAGGCTTGAGGGGACTTTTTGTTGAAAGTAGGCGGTAGATAGTAAGGTAGAGTGGTTTCCATTGAGTTCCAGAGCATGGGGTCATCGTGGCTATAAGATATTGAGCCCATGATGGTACTGCATTGCTATAAGTCTCCCCAGACCCGTGTAGAATGGGGTAAATTCACCACTGACTATCAAAAATTCAGTGCGCAGTCAAGTTATTGTATGGCTGTAATTGTTTCTAAGATATAGTCCTGGTTTGATTGCTGGCTGGGCTGGAGGAAAAATACAGGTACGAATTAGGAGCAGAAGTAGGCCATTCGGCCCCTCTAGCCTGCTCCTCCATTCAATAAGATCTGTTTGTGTCTCGAATTCCACACTCCCATCTACCCCTGATTATTGATTCTCCTGCCTAACAAGAATCTATCTACCTCCACCTTTAAAAATATTCAGTGTCCCCACCTCGACCACCTTCTGAGGCAAAGAGTTCCAAAGTCTCTCAATCCTCTGAGAGAGAAAAAAAATTCTCCGCATCTCTGTCCTAAAAAGGGTGACTTCTAATTCTATAAAACAGTGCCCCTCCTGTTTCTGGACTCAGCCACAAGAGGAAACATCCTTTCCACATTCACCTTGTCAAGACCGTTCAGGATCTTATAAACTTCAATCTAGTCTCCCCTCATTCTTCTAAACTCCAGTGAAAACAAGCCCAGTCTGTAAAGCCTTTCCTCATAAGACAACACGCTAATTTCAGGTATCAGACTAGTAAACCTCCTCTGAACCGCCTGCAGTGCATTTAGATCCTTCCTTAAATAAGGAGACCAATACTGTACACAGTATTCGAGGTCTGGTCTCACCAATGCCCTGTATAACTGAAGTATAGTTGTTTGACTTTCCTGTTAGACGGTTTCCTCACCTGATTATCCTGCTGGCCTCATTGTGCTCCTTGAGTAATGAACTGTAATGTTTAGTGGTTGCTATGATCCTGCAGTTCGTTGAGGGTTTAATTGTAGCCATGTGACTGTGAGAGGCATTCAGGTGTTTCAGATATTGACAAGCTGTTGTTGCTGGAATCCAGGAAGCAACATCAGAATGTGCGGAGGCCCCGTCGATCCACCCAAAAAATAAACTGGTTATTGTCCATGCTGTTGGGCAGGTGTGTGAAGTCCGGGGCTGACTCACTTGTTAAACACTCACTGTGTGCAGAGAGGGTGTAAGAAGGAGCTGTCTCCTGCGTGGGACTGGATATGCGCAGTTCCCGAAGCAAGAATTGTGCTTCTGGGTCAAGGGGAATGAGATTAAATTTTAAATGAAGCTGCTCTGTTTTTCTGATCCGTGACGCTCCTGTTCACTGACTGTGCCGATGAGGCAATTACTTTGGCTCTGTGCCCAGTTGTCATTGGCAATAGTGCTTTACAAATAAAGGGGCAGTGTTCGCAAGATGTAGTTCCTATGTTAAATACCAGCGCTGATGCAGCAAGAGAACATGATCAAAGATGTCTTAAAGGCTGCGGCATGTCCTGCAATTGGCGTACACGTCTTCGAATGGGAACATCTGGATCTCCAGGAAAGTGTGCGGATTGCCATTCCTACTAGAATGTACAGCAGGTCTCGTGCAGATATCCCTATTGTAGCTTTTGTAAAGTACTAACAAGAGATTCACCAGCTCCTATGGATAGGCAAACACATTTAAACTTGTTGATGTTTGAGGAAAGAACTTTGAGAGAACAGATTCAAAATGCTGAGAGGGGTAGGCAGTGTAGATGTATAAAGGGCTTGTACAACGTAAACCATGGTTGTAGAAGAGGCGGACATGGGTACAGAATTAGTAGGGAAGAAACAAGGTTTGAATTAGTAGAATTAATACACAGGGTGTAGGGTGTCGAATGAACTCCCACTGAAAGATGTTACTGCACTGCTGGTGAACTGGTTTAAAACTTCATTGGGTAAACATCTGGTTGAGAATGAGCTTGAAGGGTAAGTTCAAGGTAGCGTGCGATTTCTGAGATTTATCCTGGTGTTTTGGTGATTGAATTCCTTAACTCTACACATTTTCTTCCTTTGAAAACTGCAAATAAATGGCCTTGGTTGTAGGGATGAACATAGTGAGTTAGTGGGACCCAGATGATCAATTGTTGTATGCAACAACATTGTGCATTTGGTGCTGGCACTATGGAAGTGCCCTCTCTGGGATATATTTGGTCACTTTTGTACAGTTAGATTGATATCTGAGTTTGATCTGGAAGTTGGGGAAAATTTTCAGATCTTTGGACTTCTGATGTGTTGGAAGGGTCGGTTTAATGGGCTGAATTATCTATTCCAATTTCATACCTGTGTTATCTTTTGACTGCACTAAACTGATCGCTGAAATGTTGGCTACCATGTAAATGAGCAGTGACAGCTGCATGCCCTCAATGTTTAATGACCTAAAACTGATCTTATCAGTTGCTTTTATTATTATAATGCACTGAGACCAAAGCAGTTTACTGGTTTCAAAATTGCTGGAGCTCTCCAAGCATAAATACAATTGAAGGGACCATTGGAAGCATTTTGAGAATGTCAAGAACGTCACTGGAAGTTTTGATCGCGACAGTGCTGCCTGTAAGAGATGCAATATCTTCCACCCCCTGCACCCCACCCCCACACCACCTCGCCAAACACAAACAGTGAGGGAGCAACATCTGAGAGTAAGTCATCCAATGCCACTTTTGCTGAGCTCCAAGTTCCGAATGTGGAAAGATGGGGATTGGGTCCATTGCCTGCATATGTAGCTGGGGTATGGTGAATGGGGGCCGAAAGGGAAAAGTAGCTGACATATCAAAGGGGTTAAGATTTATAATAACGGTATTGCTGTATTGAAAGACTTTGTTTTTGCTTTACGAGTAGAGTCCCAATATTCTTTCTCCACCAGTCTATTTGGTTGGGTAGTGGGTGATCTATTCTCAAACCAGTGCCTGCAAACCAGCCAGGCAGTGAGCTGTGGACAACCCATCCATTGGCTCAATTTCCCCTTCTCCAGCCCACTGTGGATTGAGTGAGGAATGGTGAAGGGAGCTGAGATCAAGATCTTGCAGTATTGGGCTCACATTCCCTATATTGTATATTGATGGCTTCTCTTAAAGTTAGTCCTGACCATATTGACAGGTTAGTCTTGCACTGTTGGACCATCCCTTCCAGTTGATTCCACTCACTCATGTCACCCTCCTGCGTTGGTGAGCTGCACCTTTCCATTCAGTGGGTAGTACTCTCCTGAGTCAGAAGGTTGTGGGTTCAACTCCCACTCCAGAGACTTGAGCACAAAATGTGGGCCGACTCTCCAGTGCAGTACTGAGGGGGCACTGCACTGTCAGAAATGAAGTCTTTCAGACGTTAATCCGAGGCTCCAACTGCTCTGTTGTGTGGATGTGAAAGATCCCGTAGAACTATTTCAAAGAATTTCAGGGGATCCCTGGTGTCTTGGTCAATATTAATCCCTCAAACAACACCACTAAAACAGATTATCTGGTCATTTTCTCATGCTGTTTGCGGGAGCTTGCAGTGCGCAAGTTAGCTGCCGCGCTTCCTAAATTACAACAGACTACAAATGTACTTCATTGGCTGTAAAGCACTTTGGTCTTGAGGTTGTGAAAGGTGCTATAGAAATGCAGGCCATTCTTTGTTCTGCTGTACCCCTCTTGTGGCACCCCACTTGCCAAACTACCAGTTTCATTTTGCTTTAAAAATTCTGTTGGTGTGAAACCAGCTCTGAGGTTGCCTGGTAACTGAATAGATATGAGGTTTAAAACACACGCTGTGCTTGATGGAGCAGGTTTCAAGCTTCTCCTGCAGTCACGGACTAGCCACACAGGTCAGTGGGCTATAGCTGAAAGGTCAGGATTGGCCCAATGATTTCTAGGATCCTGCATTTAGAGTATAAACAATAGCTGTATATGTAAACTCAGTAAGTGTTAAGGGATGTTACTAAAACCATTTAACAAGCACTGATTTTCTCCTCTGGTATGCACATTCGAAAGGACATCTAAGGCTTATGTTGTAGTAACCCATAATTTGAGGTTTCAAACTTTAAACGGCTTTAGTACTTAAATACGATCTGACCAGTAATTAAAACGTCATTACCACCAGCAAAGCCCCAACGTTAACTTAACTCACCCAGCATACGATTATGATTGGACATATTCCTGGAGCTTTCATCACATGACCACTAGCTGCCAATGGCCCTGCCCCCCCCTTGACTGCCTAACATGTCCATCCTCGCGTTGCCCTACTGTCCCACAAAGAGAGAACGCATACTCTTCATTATCTGATTGGATGATTCTTGACTGTCAGTCAAACAGCCCTTTTCCCCCAGTACAGTATTTTTCTAATTAGTAAGCAAAAAGTGATCACAGAAGGTTTAAAAAGAAACACTTTTTTTTCAATGCCCCTGTGGCTTTTCTCCTGGGTTTTCTCCTAGGAGATTAATTCCTGGAGACTCCTGGGGTAATCCTGGAAAGTCGGCAACCCTAGTCTGGTAGCAACAGTGCTGAATCGAGTTGAATGCCAGCCTTACTAGGCCCGATTAACCCCACCATTGACTTACTGGGTCTTGTTTGGATGAATACCTTTGTACACTCTGACTTGCCGTATACGTGACCGCTGATGTCATTGTATGCAAATAAAGCTTTTTGCTATTTTGATGCACCATGTGGAACATGGTGTCGGACTTGTTGCTGGGATTGGAGAGGATTTTGATAGCCTTTGGATTGAGGCATGTCAGCTGTAGGACAGCCAGCAGATGTGCAAAATATCAGAGGATAATTATGGCCCATGGAGTTCCAACAGGGAAAGTTTTTAGTGCAATTTTGAGCTGAAGTTTGACCTATTAAGAAGTCACAGAAGCCCTCCCTGACGCATGTATGCATTTTGCACGGGAACTAGGTCATAAAATTTCTGTCTGCAACTTTGCACAGAACATTGACAACCGGGTAACTCATTTTGGCTTCGAATTTTCCAGTACCTACTCCTATGGACATGAAAGGAACTTTGACAAGGAATTGGTAATTCTTCCATTCTCAGTGGCAGAATTATAAGATTGCTACAGGGTTGGACAAGAAACCTGAACAGATAAGAGTAGTATCTCTGTTATCAGTGATGGGGAAGGGGTGTTACAAGCTGTATTGCAACATTGATCTCACTGAGAAGAAAAGATAGACTTGAGATTTTGGATGCCTTGAAAGACCCACTTTGAACCCTCTACTAATGTCATTTATGAATGCTATGTGTTTAACACTAGAGCTCAGGAAGAGAGAGAGAATGTTGATCAGTATGTGACTGTACTGAGAAATTTAACTGGGCAACTGAAGGATGATCTCATCAGAGATAGGATTGTCTTAGGAACAAGAGATCCCACGATGAGAGCATGTCCGCTTAGAGAAGAGAAGCTCACTCTCAAGAAAGCTATTGGCATCTGCAGAAGCTATGGGGTGGCTAATCAACTTCTGAAGAGTATTGATGGGCGAACTGATGAGTCTGTGCGCTGCACAGAGGCAGCCCAAGCTACTGGATGTAAATACTGTGGAGGACACCACAAGAAGGAAAAGGAAGCAGGTCCAGCGTGGGGAAAGCAGTGCTGTAACTGAAAGAAGCTGAACCACTTAGCACACAAGTGTTTTGCTAGGGAGAAGAAAAGCAAGCCTGTAAAGATGTGTACTGAAGAGATGTCTGACTTTGATTCTGATGAATCACACTCTACCATAGAACGTGTTTCCGCTGTCGAGTCTTGAGGTAGAAAGTGGTTTGTGACTATTGGAATGATGACTGCAGAAGGAGAGCACCAAGCTGGTGTGAACTTCACAGACTTGTGTGAAATTGCTCAGGATGGCAACCCGAATATGAAGCTGTTGAAGATAAAGTTGAAGCTCTATGATGGAACGATGCTCACCCAGAGAGGTGAGAGTCCAATGCAATGGGAAGAAAAAAGAACTTCAGTTCCAGATAGTGGACACTAAGCAAACTCTCCTCATCTTGGCTGAAACAGGTCAAAAGCTTCAACTGGTAACGCTCCACGTACCAGAAGAGATTTGCATTGTTTCACGTGACACCAAGCCATTGACTGCTGAACAGATCCTGACATTAGAAAGATGTTTTCGTCGGTCTTGGATGCCTTCCTGGTGACTATCACCTTGCAGTAGATGAGATTGTGAGGCCATCTCTACATCTTCTGAGGAGAGTTCCAGCTGCCCTCAAGTCAAGCCTGAAAAGATTGGAGTAATCAAGAAAGTGAAGATTCCTACAGACGGGATTAGCAGCATGGTAGTTGTGAAAAAAACCTGGAAAGCTGAGTGTTGAGATCCAAAGGACCTCAATAAAGCTTTGAAGAGATCTTACTACCCTATACCAATCATTGAAGAGATTCTGCCTCAACTTTCCAAGGTAAAGGTCATTACTACCCTAGATGCTAAGGATGGATACTGGCAAGTGAAGTTGGATGAAAGTACCAGCTTTCAGATTACTTTCTGGATGCCATTTGGGACATACGGATGGTTGCATATGGCATTTGTTATTTCTACTGCTGTGGAAGAGTACCAACAGAGATAGCATGAGATAGTCAATGGTTCACCAAGAGTGGAAGCGATTGTGGATGATGATCTAGTCTATGGATGTGGAGATATTACAGAAGACGCCATCGTGGACCATGATCGGAATCTAGTGAGACTGCGAGAGAGAGCTCGCCAGATGAACCTGAAGCTGAACAGGAAAAAGTTGCAGCTGAAGATGACTGAAGTCAAGTATATGGGTCATGTACTGACAGCTAAAGGACTTCACCCTGATCCTGATAAGGTGCTGCTAGTTGTAGCAGAGATGCAGCAACCAACAGATATGAAGGCAGTTCAACGATTTATTGTATTTGTGAACTGCCTAGCAAAGGTCTAGCCCAATCTGTCATCAGAGTGTGAACCTCTGCACATGTTCACTGTAAAGGATGTTCAATAGTATTCAGGCACAGAACAAGAAGCAGAATTCACTCACATCAAACAACTAGTGACACCACCAGTACTGAGGTACTATGATGCCAATGATGAAATTACCCTGCAGTGTGATGCCAGTGAAATAGGACTTGGAGCAGCCCTCATGCAGCAAGGCCAACCAGTTGCGTTAGCAACCAGAGTGTTAACACAGACGCCTTTTGAAAGTACATGTACACCACATCAACAGCATTGCCCTCATCAACCCTCTCTGTTACCTCCTCAAAAAAACTCCAGCAAGTTAGTTACACATGATTTTCCCTTAAGAAATCCATGCTGGCTTTCTTTAATTATTGCCTGGCTATTGTCTTTACTTGTGAGCATTTCAACCAATACCTATTGGGAAAGAGGAAGTGATAGTAGAGTCTGATCACAAGCCACTTCAAAGCATCTTTCTCAAACGGCTTCTGTCTGCTTCAAAGCATTTGCAAAGGATGTTACTTCACTTGGAAGTGAGGTACAAGAAAGGGAAGCAGATTTACATTGCTGACATGCTGTTGGGAGCTGCATTCTCTTTGAAGAAAGTTGATGACGCTGGTACAGAGTGCGAAATCTTCCAGATCCAACGAGGAGCAACAGCACATCAAATATGACAGACCAATGTAAAATGAAAACAAGAAATGCTGGATCCACTAGCAGGTCCCTTTGCTAGTTCCGAAGAAGGGTCACTGACCCGAAACGTTGACTCTGCTTCTCTTCCCACAGATGCTGCCAGACCTGCTGAGTGGTTCCAGCATTTCTTGTTCTTATTTCAGATTTCCAGCATCCGCAGTACTTTGCTTTTATTATTATGACAGACCAATGTCTTGCCCTGATCAAGCAACTCTGCAGCAAGATGCAGCTCTTCAAGTGCTACAGGAAATTGCAGAATTTAACTTTCAAACAAAGCAACTGTCATGTATATGGAGTCATTTGCAAACTGTTTAAATGCAAATTTTTTCTGAAAAGGTGGGGTGTTTGGATAAATACCTTTTGTACATTCTGGCTTGTCGTGCATATGTGACCTCTGATGTCAATACATGCAAGTAAAAGTTTTTGCCATTTTGATGCACCACTTGGACCAGGTCTGATCTGTCTCTGCCCTTCAGGTTAAGTTAAAATTGGGGCTCAGGATTGTGTTTCCTATCTCGGGAAGGATAGACTAGGTTTGGTAGGAATCTGGCAGCAACTCAGTCCCGAAGATACCAGGAATGCAGGGGCTGGAGACTCAGTAAAGCCTGGTTCTCGTCCCTGTAGGCCAGTAGGTTAAAGAATTTTCTAATTGAGATGTTTTAAAAATAATGAAGGGAATTGACTGAGTGGATAATGAATGAATCTTCCATCCAAGAGGGGAGCCCAGAACAAGTTAAAAATTAAATCCAGGAAAAATGTCTTCTCAGAAAGTGTTCAATCATGAGCTAATTGAATGGTGGAACAGGTTCGAGTGGCTGAATAGCCTCCTACTGTTCCTAAATTTCCTAGAATATTGAACACGCTGTTCCAAAGTCCACAGATACCAAATCAATTAATGTGTTTTAAAGGGAGACAGATGCAGACTTGGGGAAGTAAGGATATGGAGGAAGGACAGAGAATTGAGATTAAAATCTGCCACAGCTAACAAAGTGGTGTTGCCACATCAATTCTGGTCTGAACTTTCTGCTCCAGTATCTGTTACAAACAGATTTGTCAGTTTCTCGGGTACTCCAGCCCACCTTAAAAGGTGCAGTGTTGTCAGAAATCCATTATTCTAAGCGTGCCCTGATAGAGCAAAGTGGTGCAGTAATCCTCACAAGTGATATTCTAAACGTTTGTTCCCCCCTGCCGCTCCAACTACCCTTTTCTGCTGAAGGCTGGGTAGCTCTGATTATCCTGCGATGTATCAGCTTTAGCATTGGCCTTCACGTGTGAGGCTAGGCAGTGTGTATTGACAGACCATTTAACCATTGGGGTCATCACTGGCGACTCCAATCTCACCCTTGTTTGTAGCCCATGTGTGCAGTTTCTAGTGGACCCCACCCGCACCTCCCTAACGATCCCCTATTGACTCTCTCCGGTTGCCCTGGCCATGTTCGATTGAATTGGAATGGATCGGAGATCGCACCAGGGTCGTCGGGTCGGTGTGACCCAGCACCACAGTGGCAGTACCTATCACCAGAGCCATTTTCATAAGCGCCTGTCCCATTGTCTGTCTGAGATGACTGCCCCATTCATTAGGAACATTGGCTGTGTTGCTGATTTCAGTTGAGAGCGTGGATGCTTTGAGCTGAAGGGAATGTGTTGCTCACCACAGGCATGTCATCATCCTGCAGTACCAGCTTTGAATGGAGCCAAACCGGTTTTGTCACTAGGCAATGCTTTGAATTGGGGAACTGCTTTGAATTAGGGAAATACCTTCTTTATAAAAGGCCTAAAGGAGCAGCTTTAAAGAACCTTGCCCAAGACAAGCCCTGAATATAGGATGACTTAGGCCTTCACAGATCACATTGCTGCAGAGGGCTTTGCAAGTAACAGGGAACCTAATCTGTCCAAAGCATTGTAACTTGCATGTTCCTGCCATATTTAAGTGTCCCCTGTGTTTAACAAATGGAATTCACTATTGGAAAAGAGGACAGAATGGAATAATTGGAAGAATGGACAGTATCAGTAATTCTGATGCTGGTGCACTGCTCCAATTGTTCCCGTTTACCCCTCACTAGTTTATACATGATCAGTGCTGATAAGGAACTGTCCAAACCCTGCCTACTCCAATTCATATGAGACCATGATAATTACGGAAGTAAAGGAACATCTATAAATTTTCATCTTGCCTTATTACAATAACTTGCATTTATGTAGCATCTTTTAACGTAGTTTGTTGAGAGTGTGCTGTGTGCACATTGGCTGCTGCATTTCCCGACATTGCAGCAAGTGATTGCACTTTTTAAATATACAAGTACTTAATTGTCTGTGAAGTGCTTTGCGACATCCTAAAGTTGAAAAAGGCGATACAAATGCAACTTTTTTTTAAAAGTAGAAGAATTTATCATACGGAATGGTCATTGAATGAAAGAAAAATCAGTAGAATGGAGAGGTCTTCGCAAGCGCAGCCCTATCTCTGGGATTGAATGGCTCCATTCCAGAGATAGAGTGGTTTCTCTGCTGCTATGAATGCTGGGTCATTAAGGCTCCATTCCACTGAAATTCTTTTACAATTCATACCACTTTGAAAACAAGGACACCAATAGTCACATGGACAAATGTGTGTTAATGATGGATTTCTTAAGGGAAAATCATGTTTAACTAACTTGCTGGAGTTTTTTGAGGAGGTAACAGAGAGGATTGATGAGGGCAATGCTGTTGATTTGGTGTACATGGACTTTCAAAAGGCGTTTGATACAGTGCCACACAACAGACTTGTGAGCAAACTTGTAGCTCGTGGAATAAAAGGGACGGTAGCAACATGGATACGGAATTGGCTGAGTGACAGGAAAGAAAGAGTAGTGGTTAATGGATGCTTTTTGGGCTAGAGGAAGGTTTGTAGTGGAGTTCCCCAGGGATCAGTGTTTGGGACCCTTGCTTTTCCTGATATATATTAATGACCTAGACCTTGGTGTACAGGGGACAATTTCAAAGTTTGCAGATGATACAAAACTTGGAAGCATTGTGAACTGTGAGGAGGATAGTGTAGAACTTCAAAAGGACATAGACAAGTTGGTGGAATGGGCAGACAGGTGGCAGATGAAGTTCAATGCAGAGAAATGTGAAGTGATTCATTTTGGTGGGAAGAACATGGAGAGACAATATAGAATAAAGGGTACAATTCTAAAGGGGGTGCAGGAGCAGAGGGATCTAGATGTATATGTGCATAAGTCATTGAAGGTGGCAGGACAGGTTGAGAGTGCGGTTAATAAAGCATACAGTATCCGGGGATTTATTAATAAGGGCATAGAGTACAGGAGCGAGGAAGTTATGTTAAACTTGTATAAGATACTAGTTCGGCATCAGCTGGAGTATTGCGTCCAGTTCAGGGTGCCACACTTGCGGAAAGATGTGAGGGTATTGGAGACAGTACAGAAAATCTTCATGAGAATGATTCCAGGGATGAGGAATTTCAGTTATGAAGATAGATTGGAGAAGTTAGGACAGTTTTCCTTGAAGAGAAGGCTGAGAGGTGATTTGATAGAGATATTCAAAATCATGAGGGGTCTGGACAGAGTAGATAGAGAGAAACTGCTCCCACTTGTGAAAGGATCGAGAAAGGAAAAACCTTTTCACGCAGCGAGTGGTTAAGATCTGGAATGCGCTGCCTGAGAACGTGGTGGAGGCAGGTTCAATTCAAGCATTCAAAAGGGAATTAGACATTTATATGAAAAGGAAGAATGTGCAGAGTTACGGGGAGAAGGCAGGGAAATGGAACTGAGGTAATTGCACTTTCAGAGAGCCATTACAGACATGATGGGCCAAATGGCCTCCTTCTGCACTGTAACGATTTTGTGATACCTGCAAGAGAAAAGGGCAGCTGATGCCAGCCCCTGATGGGGCAGCAATTTGCAGGTTCTATAGTAATCCTAGAGAGCATCATTGGGCTGAGGTTGTGCTCCTGGCATGTGACCTGAGCACCAAAGTGGAATTTGTAGCCCTCGAATCATAGAATCTTCCAGAAGAGAAGGAGGCCATTCGGCCCATTGTGCTTGATGCAGCTCTTTGAAAGAACTGTACAATTTCGTCCGACTCCCCAGGTTTTTTCCCCCATAATGTTGAATGATGGCCTCAGTGGTGGGGGTGATTTAAGCAATAGGAAAGTCACATGCGTGTATTAGACAGTACACCCAGTAACTTAAAGTAGATTTAAGGTATTCAAACATTTAATTAGTGGGACCAGAGAAGTGTGCTGGAAGCATAATGGATTCACACAAGGTGGGCACTGAGAAACACCAGTATTGCAGGGTGGGAATGCAGGCATGATACTTGTTTTGTGACCTACACACAGTGCCACGTCCACTCGCCATATCTTGCTGGGTTCCATTGGAGGGCAGTCTTCACTCCAGGCATCGATTGGCAACCATTCCATATGGGCAGTGATGTTCACAGAATATAGCAGATTAAGACACTGATCACATGTTCTAGTATCTCCTTAAGTGGCTCAGTGTAGCATTTTGTTTGATAATGCTCCTGTTAAAGGTGCTCTATAAATGCAAGTTGTTGTTGTGAAGAGATGCTTACTATAGTCTTCAATCTCCTCACTCCCAATCTAGGCAGTTCAATGATCCAGTTGCTCCGTGAGTCAGCTTCCTTTTTAAAATTTGTTCTGAAGCAAATTTGGTCACACTGTTCCCTGACGGGGCAAGGGCTGATTCAGGTGGCCTCACATAGAGTGGACACTTATTGCGTCATCCCCTCGATGAATTCTATAGCAACGAACCTCATATTACTGTGCTATTTTCTGCCAGTTACTGTTGCTAGGATATTGAAGCTGCTTGACAGCAGGTTTCTGTCTCCACAATGACGGAAGCTGTTGTGTTGTAATGCAAGTGCAAGAGGCATCTTTCTATCATTAACAGGTTGAAACATGTTTTCAGGATATATCAGTGAAACAACATCTTAAAACTGAATAATTTAAGTACTTAGCACATGACTAGAAGTTTCTTCTTGGATTTATTAAACAAACATTTGCTCAATGCCATCATTGCTTAAAACAAACAGTTCCAAATCTTGAAATTGCTGGAAACACTCAACAGGTCAGTCAACATCTGTGGAGAGAGAATAACTGTTAACGTTTTGGGTGTGGACTCCTTGTAGTTCTGACTAGGGTGTCTACATCTGACTTGCTAACTTAACTCTTCTCTCTACAGATAGTGTCTGACCTCCTAAGCGTTTCCAGTGTCTGCAGTACTTTGGTTGAAAACCCTGCTGGGTCCCAAAGAGTTAGAGGAGAACACTAAGTCTTTCAGAAGAACTCTGAGCTCATGCTGCAAATGGTAGATTATTTAGGATAAGACAGCGTTCCACCTCTGCCTATAAGGCATGATGGGCAGAGAGGTGTCTAGTGAGAGCAGAGGTAAAGGTAAATTTTCAAAGCAAAGTCGTTTCTAAAATTTTTTAAAATCATTTTTGGCATGTGGGTGTCATTGGTAAGGCTGACATTTATTGCCCATTCCTAGTCACCCTTGAGGAGGTGGTGGTGGGCCTTCTCAAACTGCTGCAGCCAGTGTGGTGAATGTTTTGATGTGGGGAGTTTCAGCGATGATGAAGGAGCGATGATATATGTCCCAAGTCGGGATGGTATGTGACTTGGAGGGGAACTTGGAGGTTCCCCTCATGTGCCTGCTGCCTTTGTCCTTCTAGGTGGTGGAGGGTGTGGGTTTGGGAAGTGCTGATGAGGTATTTGCGTGTGCGTGGAAAAAGGGCTGTGGGAAGTCTCACAAGGCTACTTGTGCCCTACCTAGACCCATGCCAGTATGCACGACCAATTCCAGCACCACTGTTGTGGATCAACCTCTGCCAGGCCAGTGGCTGCGGCTTGAAGATAAAGCTGGCAGACCTTGAGGCCGGAGGCTGGAAAGACCCATTTGTTTTCTCTAACTGGGTCTCTTTACACCAGCCTTAGTGAGGGCATAAGACCTAAGCATTAGGAGCCGATGGTGCTCATCGGGTCTTTCAGTACACAGCTTCAAAGCAGAATTCTGATGAAGAAGGAAGTAATAATTGACGACTGCATCTCTGTCAACTTGCGGGAAGTGAATGCAGCATTCAGTTAGAAACAGAGCCAAGCTCCATTCTCCTAATTGCTTCAAGAATATATTGACTATTTCTGACATGATGGATTGGCGAAGGAGCTGGAAGCTGATGTACTGAGAGCCTGGGGACTTGTTATGATGTCCAATAATGAGGGAAGATTCTGCTGCATCGTGCAGTAACTGAGTATCCGCATTTCTTGTTTCTTCTATATGCTTAAGAGTCTCCAAGCTGAACTACAAAGTATTGCGTGTAGTTTCTGTTTGCCTGAGATGGCTCAGTCTCCATGGGGAGACACACTAATTTGTTTTTATTTACTCACAGGACATGAGCATTGCTGACGAGGCCAGCATTTATTGCCCATCCCTCAGGGCAGTTAAGATTCAACCACATTGCTGTGGATCTGGAGACACATATTGGCCAGGCTGAGCAATGACGGCAAATTTCCTGCTGTAAAGAACATTGAACTAGATGGGTTTTTACAACGATCTGATAGTTTCATGGTCACCATTACTGAGACTAGTGTTTTAATTCCCTATTTACATAATGAATTAAATTTAAATTGCTCAGCTGCCATGGTAATATTTGAACCCGTGTCTCTGGATCATTAGTCCAGGCCTCCAGATGGTGAGGCCAGCCTTCAAATTCAAGTGACCGCTGATGTTTGCCAGAGGCTTGTTTTCTGGCTTTGGGTGAGTTGTGGCTGGGAGGTGGAATTTTTTTTGTGGTTTATTGGGATGTAATGTGATGCCAAGTCATAAGAATCTCGAGGGTCCTGGGTTCAGTCTCTGGTCTATGTTGAGTTAGCTAATTTCAGTCAGGAGACTCTCTTACCACTTCTCAAAAGGAGACACTCCTTAAAGCTAATGATTTTGGCTCGGCTTTTAGTCACCTGCCCAATATTATATTTATATTTAATATTTAATGATACAGCACTGAAACAGGCCCTTCGGCCCACCGTCCGTGCCGACCATCAACCACCCATTTATACTAATCCTACACTACCACATCCCCACCTGTCCCTATATTCCCCTACCACCTACCTATACAAGGGGCAATTTACGATGGCCAATTTACCTATCAACCTGCAAGTCTTTGGCTGTGGGAGGAAACCGGAGCACCCGGAGGAAACCTACGCGGTCACAGGGAGGACTTACAAACTCCACACAGGCAGTACCCAGAATTGAACCCGGGTCGCTGGAGCTGTGAGGCTGCGGTGCTAACCACTGCGCCACTGTGCCGCCCACTCCTTATGTGGTTTGATGACATTCCTCTGAAGGAAGTTGGGACATGTAACGATATTAGAGGTGCTGTATGAATGCAAGTTGTTGTTGTACTATTGGCTGATACCCCGCCCCCCACCCCCCCCTTGGTTAAACAGCCTGGACTTCTGCCCTTGATAATTACTAAATGGCTTGTTGGAAAATGCACGAATGGGGGTTGAGTGAGGACAGCATTGGACTCCGCTGTAATGGCTCTGCATCGGAAATAGGCCCTCATTCCAAAGAATGGCTTCATTAGCAGTGCCATGGAATGTTGCCTTTATCTGTGTGAACAGATTCAAAAGGAATGGAGAAAATTGGCATGGGAGCAGGATGTGAATGAGATTTGTGGGCTTCTGCTGTGATTAGTCCCTCCCAATCCAGGAATTATGTTGGGAATCCCTAAATTCCTTTTCCTCCATTCTTCATAGGACACTGCAGGCCAAGAACGTTACCGTACCATCACTACAGCCTATTACAGGGGTGCTATGGGATTCCTGCTAATGTATGATATCGCCAACCAGGACTCCTTCCATTCTGTACATGATTGGTGAGTATACAGAGCGCCTATAAATCCCGAGTCAAATCTACAATGGCCTTCCAGATCCTGGTATTTGCAAAATGTTACTTTCATTCTTGGTGCTTTCTATTTTCCTCCTATTTAAGCTCTATATGTGGTTGGCCTGCTTTATATTGGTTTTTCTTAATCTTTCCCTCAGGCAACCAAATTTGAGGATAACAAATAAAATACCAATACTTCATAGAACTGTTGTCCATTAAAAGAGGCTACTTTAATTGCCTGATGTAGATCCTGGATTAGTCCAGGGTTGCACTCAGGTTCCTTGGTAAGCGAGTTGTATTCCAAATATAAAACAGTTTCATTTTCAGATTCTCTAACAGCCCTTAAAAACAGCTGAAGTTTGACAGTGGAAGTGCTTTTTTTCCCCTTCATTGATAACAATAAGGAATCTTATCAGTCATTTTGTGTTGTTGCCTTTGCAACTGTGATACATCGGCACTGCGAGAGTAGAGGGCATGGGGTGCGTGTTCACAAATCTTGGCAAGCCAAGTTGCTAAGCGGTTAAGAAAGCCTACAGGATACATGGCTTTGTAAATCGCTGCGTTGATTATGAAAATGAGGACACCATCCTAAACCTTTAAAAATCACTGGTTAGGCCTCAGCTGGAGTATTCTGGGCACAACAATTTCGGAACGCCCTTGAGAAGGTACAGGGCAGGTTTACCATAGATGAGGGTGTTCAGTTATGTGGAGAGATTGGAGAAGCTGGGATTGTTCTCCTAAGAGCAGAGGTTAAGATATTCAAAATTATGAGGGATTTTGACAGAGCAAGTAGGGAGAACAGTTTCTTCTGGAAAATGGATTGGTAACCCGAGGTCAGAGATTTAAAATAATTAGCAAAAGAACTAAGGGGGGGAAGCTAGGAGAAATTTCTTCCCACAAAGGATTGTGAAGATCTGGAACATACTGCCTGAAAGGGTGGTGGAATTAGATTCCATAGGATTTTTCAAAAGTCACTTGGACATGTACATTAAGAGGAATAATTTGCAATGCTACAGGGAAAGAGCTTGGGATGGAGGTCTAAGTTGGACAGCTTTTTCAAAGAGTACAGGCATGACAGGCCTTCAGTGTTGTCGGATTCTATGATTGAACCCAATCTTGGCCAATACAAACCCCTGGATGGAGTTATCAAGGTAGCTTTAACTGCATTTTCTTCATTCCTGTGGTGTCCTTTTGTCCAACAGGGCTACACAGATCAAAACCTACTCCTGGGACAATGCTCAGGTGATCCTAGTTGGCAATAAGTCTGACCTGGAAGATGACCGTGTTGTCCCCACAGAAGACGGAAAGCGATTGGCTGATGAATTAGGTATGCCAAATATGGTTTGAACCATTTGCTACTTGCCTGAGGTGAACAATAGTTCTGTAGGCTAAAGGTCACTTAGCTTTCCAGGGTTTTCCACCCAACTGTTACATGGGCGGCGCAGTGGTTAGCACCGCAGCCTCACAGCTCCAGCGACCCGGGTTCAATTCCTGGTACTGCCTGTGTGGAGTTTGCAAGTTCTCCCTGTGTCTGCGTGGGTTTCCTCCGGGTGCTCCGGTTTCCTCCCATATGCCAAAGACTTGCAGGTTGATAGGTGAATTGGCCATTATAAATTGCCCCTAGTATAGGTAGGTGGTAGGGAAAATATAGGGACAGGTGGGGATGTGGTAGGAATATGGAATTAGTGTAGGATTAGTATAAATGGGTGGTTGATGGTCGGCACAGACTCGGTGGGCCGAAGGGCCTGTTTCAGTGCTGTATCTCTTAAAAAAAAAAATTGCGCGTCATTGCCTTTTGAGTGCTGAGGTGTGGTAGGAATGTAACTAAACACCAACATGAGAATGAGCACTGGAGCCCATGCAGGATGTATGATTTGATTCTCGATTTCTACAAACCTTCAGGTGAGCAATTCTTAGGTCAGCTGCTAGAGACAGGATTACTGGAAAGTTTCCTCTAGGAAGGAAAGAACATTGGCTTCTCTGGAATCATTGATCATCATCATCTCCTTTTCTGAGTCTAGCAGCTCACAACGCAACCCGTTTCTTCCACAGCTTTACATCCAGCAGATTGCACTCTGGGTTGTCTCTGTAGCCTTTTCACGTGGGCAGGCTGTTAACCTGACTGGCAACTCCACACCAGGAAAACCGACTATATGCAATGGTGGGGAGGGGGAGGGGTGTTACCACTCCACTTACATTGGACGTGAGTACCCCGCTGCATAACAACCTGGTTTACTGAGACTAGAACTCCCATCTCCACTCATCAGGGCTGTCTGTACTGGGGCTCAAACTTGTAACCCTGTGCCTGAGAGCAGAGAATGCTACCACTGAGCCAAGTCTCACTCTTGGAGCTATTAGAAGATGCGCATTACTTTTCCTGTGACAAGAGTGAAACACTTTTCCTCTGATGGTCCATGTTACTGTTTTTTTCCCCCCTTTCTCTCGTGGTACATCTAGGGTTAAAAGTCAAGTAACTCACATAAAATGGCACAACCAATAGTAAAAATAAAATGGCAAGGGTTTTCTGTTTGATCTCTGGAGCTGTTGCAAACTGCCGAGATATTGGCTAGGTGAAGGAATGCTCCAGGTCGCAGAGGATGAGGGCTTGCCCTCGGAAGTGGTCTGACACATTGAGTAGTGAGGAAGATAACCCGGAGAGAAGACCGAAAAACTCTTTTCCCCTGTTCATTTTCAAACAAGCTGTCTCTTTTTTATTTTACAAGTTATGTAAGCTGACCACAAGTCAAAGGAGAATATGATCAGGGATGAAACTTATGCCAAATCCTTTGAGGGTCCAGTATGTAGGAAATAGCCTCGGATTTTGGGTCATTATGTCCGTGTTAGCAAGTATAAAGCTGGAATGCACAGCCAAGTGAAGCAGAGGTGATTTGCCTCTAGTGGTGACACCTTCGAAGGTGTGCTAGAGGCTGTAATTTTGGGAACACACAGATCTGGGCTGGGGAAGTTAGAGATGAGGAGGGGTGAAGCCATGGAAGGATTTGAAAACTAAGACGAGAATTTTAAAATTGAGACATTGCTGGACCAGGAGCCAACTTAAGCGGGATAGCACAAGGGTGATGGGCGAATGGAACTTGGTGCAAGTTAAGATGCGGGCAGTAGAGTTTTGGATGAGCTCAAGTTTACAGAGGGTGCAAGGTGGGAGGCCAGCCAGGAGAGCGTTGTAATAATTTCTCCACAGCTCAGTAGTATGTTGCTCAGACTCCTTATCAATGGTGCCAGTTGGTGAGGCGTTAACTCATTTTCACCACTGTATTCCTCTTTCTATCGTTTTGTGCAGGCTTTGAGTTTTTCGAAGCGAGTGCAAAAGAAAACATTAACGTGAAGCAAGTTTTTGAGCGTCTAGTCGACATCATCTGCGTGAAGATGTCCGAGAGCCTTGATGCGGACCCCACGCTGATCAATAACAGCAAGAATTCATCCCTTGCGGAGAATCCCCAGCCACAGCAAAACAGCTGTCCATGCTAGGAACCCTCACCTCTGACCTCTTACTCTTTTCAAGCATCAACCAGGGACGGCTGTTAAGCGTGGATTTGGGGAAGGGAGTAAAATTTGACTTCAAATTTATTTGAGATTCAGGGCTAACACTTGTCAAAATATATTCCATTTTTATTGAGAACTTGGCCAAACATTTCTAAGCGTGATAGGTGCTAAAATCCACCTACCCATCCAATTGAGGAGCTGCTTTCAACACTCAATTCGCACAGGTCTAAAGCAGCTGGGAAGTGGGAATTGGTGGATAAAATAGTACTCGTTCAGCACTGACATTGGTAGCTGGTGCCCTGTATCTGCCATGGATGGGAGGGATGTTTCCAAATTGGAAAACTGGGAACTTGAGTCTCCACATAGGGATAAAGAATAATTTAAAAAATAAATGGCCCCAAGTTTGGACTTTTTTTTATTTTTCTATTTGAAGATAAGATGAAGACTGGCACAGTCATTACCCACTGAGAGTGTCATAATGGAAATTACAGCACCATTTCCTAGTGTATTGATGGGTTATTGGTGATCAATGGCTCAAATGTGTGAACAGAGATTGCTCCATGAAACCATCTCCCAACACCCAATCCTTCCCCCTATGCGGGGGAATGTTACACTAGGAAGGAAACCCATAACTTTGTGTCTTCTGCTATTACTGAAGTCCTGGCATTAGGGCAGAGACTGTGAAGCATTAATGCCAAATTTAAAATGGTATTTGTACACGCATGTTACCAATTCTCTGCCATATATGTATAAATTAATTGTTTTCAGAATTATTGAACCAGTGTTTTATTCGCTGATGTCTGTGCAATGTGGTTTTGACTTTCGTTCAAGAAGTTGACTCACTGAGTGGAAGTGAAGCACACATTGGATTGACTCTCGGTGAATGTGCTTCATATATCTGACTTCTAGCTACTACATGCTCATACCTGTCTTTCAATGCTTTTACTGGAGCTCCTTCATGTTTGTCTTTTGTTGAAGGTTGCTCCAATAGGTGTTGTGACTGATCAGCATGAAGTCTGCAGGCGTGGTTTGTTTCTGATTATAAGACCTGAAAATGCAACATGTTCCTTTGAGTGTAGTTACATATACATAGCAGGAACTGGGCAATTGGCCCAGCTGGTCTATGCCAGTGTTTGTCCTCCACACCAGCCTCCTCCCACTGTATTTCATCTAATCCTACCTGCATAACCTTTCTCCCTCATGCTTATCTACTTTGCTCTTCTCCATCTTCTCCAGTGTCTCTGCCTCGTTTTTATAGGGAGACCAGAACTGTGCACAGTTGCAAAGTGTGGTCTAGCCAAGGTTTGATACAAGTTAAACGTATTCTTTCAAAATGTTTTGAAATATTTCTAAATCAACTTGCATGCGGTTTCTAAGTTAAATGAAGAGGCTGAGTAGTATTTGGTGATGAGTGTTTGAAATCCACCCAGAGGGGTTGGAATTGTCAAGTCAACTTCATAATTCTATGACTCCTTCATGGATGTGTTTTTCTAGTTCTTGGCCAGGCTACCAGAACATCCTACGTATCATTCGGAAGTACAAACAAACTAAGGAGACTTGGTTCCACATAGTGGCACACATCCAGTCAGCTGGCATTGAGAATAACTATTGTCAAAGCCTTTGTGGTATAGGTTTACTCAGACTGAGGGGTTGAAATGGACATTCTTTCACTCTTGTCCATGGGCTGGGGAAGAGATGGGATGATGGTTTGAGTTCTGATTTGCTGATGGTGACATCGCCACATCAGGAGACACTGATGTAAGTTGGGAAAATTTACACTGTTCAGACTGTCCAAAATTATGGTGCATCAAAATTAGAGGGAATTTTTTCTTTTCTATTCTTCAAAGGTGTTGGTTTTGAAGGTATTTGTCTATTGATGCACTCGGTAGGTGGACCCTTTACTTGTCTCTTGACCCTGAGGTAAACCCAAACAGCAGCAGATGTCAGTAATCTCCATTGCCTGTTGCTTACTGCCACTGTACCTGTTGGCAGTAGTAATATTTAGAAAATAACACAGTCTAGGATTGCTGCATTCTGATTTACCAGTGGTGCTTTCACAGGTCTGACTGTGAGTACTCGTATGGCCTGAGAGACTGATGAACACCAGAAGAAAGAGTAGCATTTATATAGCATCTTTCACAGGAAGGTAGGAGCAGAAGGAGATTATTTAGCTCCTCAAGCCTGTTCCGTGCCATTCAATAGGAACATAGCTGATCTGCGACCTAACAGTATATATCTGCCTTTGCTGTGGGGTAAGGGGGAGGGGTGAGAGGATAGGACCCTGATAGCAACCTCAATGTGACAGTTCAGCTGTAAATCTCCAAGATAATAAGATACCCAATTTACACCACCAAGTTTATTTTTGAATTGGCTGGCATTATACTTTATTTGGCTCTATGATATTTGGTGCTTTTTTGTTACCACTGCCGTTGTGATTAGAGACATTTTCCATTGCAGTTCTTTTTAACAGTTGAGACATAGCCTTAGTAGAAGCAATAGAGGGGGAGGGAGCAGAAGGGCACCTCCGCTAACAATGGTATGTGAAGCAAGATGAGACATAAACTTGTCATTTCCTCCTTCACTTTTCCCTATTTTACTGCTTCACAGTGGAAAAATGCAAGGTACATAATTGTTTGAAGCTGTGAGTTCTGCATTTTTAGGATTTGATTTTTTAGTATTATTGGGTTGGAAGACATAGTGTTTCCGGATTTTTAGATGACTTCATTTGGTCTCTGGATGTGGGTGAATGCTGGCATTTCTTGTCCAATCCTTGTTGCTCTCGAGCAGGTGGTGGTGGTAAGCATCCCCTTGAACCCCTTCAGTCCTTGTATTGATGGTGTTGACATTACATTGTTGGGTGATAGAGAATTCCAGGATACTGACCCAGTGACGATGAAGCAACAGCAAATGTATATCCAGCTCAGGACTTGGAGGAGAACCTGGGCTTGATCGTGTTCTTATGACATTGCTGCTCTTGTCCTTGTCTTCGTCAGGAGACAACCTAGACTTCTTGTGTTCAACAGATTTGTGGAGCAGTGATGATCAACATTACATACTGGATTGCTTCTGGGGATTGGTCACAATGGCATTGACCAAGTGGCCTGGCTCAAGTCATAAAAGTTGAGTTGGCATTTGAAAGTAAGGGTTGGAATTGAGGCTCTCTCCCATGGCAGATGGTTGACAATGAATCGAGGAGTTGACTGCAGCTGACACGAGGATTCCCCTCGTGGGAGAGAGAAAAGGGAACACACTAATTTGGCCCCCCTCACAAGAAGTGCACTTGACTAATTTTGGAGTAATGTTAATAGAGGATCTTACATAGTTAGAGTCTATGGCCATTTGGCCCAACTGGTCCGTGCTGGTGTTTATGCTTCACACGAATCTCCTCCTACACTACTTTACCTAACCCTATCAGCATATCCCTTTATTTCTTTCTCCCGTATATTTATCTAGCTTCCCCTTAAATAAATCTATATTATTCACCTCAACTATTCCATGTGGCAACAAATTCCACATTCTCACCACTCTCTGGGTAAAGACATTTCTCATGAAATCCCTATTGGGATTTTATTTGTGACTATCTAAGTATGACCCTGAGATTTGGTATAGTTTCTGTATCTGTGCCTTACATTTTCATTATCCCAGAGGAAAACATTCAGAGGGAGATACAACTCGGGAATTAAGTAGAAAGATTAAGTGCCAAATAGGATTCAATGAACTCCAGGTGCAGGGGTCTAAAAAAACATCCCCTGCTGCAGAGGGTTTTGTGCCCAAATTCACACCTTGCTGAAATTTCTCTTCACTTCCAGTTGGTGCTGAAGCCTGGATTGCAGAATGTACCGGAATGAACCATACTGTTGCCTTGTTCTGTTTTCCTCCCTGGATTACAGTTTTGCAACCAAAGACCATTTTGTATCCTGAGGTGTTAGCGAACCTTTCTTCAATTAATTAAAAAAAATATTTTGGTCCTGACTTCAACTGCTAGGAATCCTCACATCGAAACCAAATGTATTTGAGAAATGTAACCTGTTCATTCTCCTGCATCTAAATGGTGGATGGCTGCTATTTAGGACCAGTGATTGGCACCTCTAAATGCCAACTCCATAATATTCTTTCATTGTTTTCCAGCACCTGGTGCCAATAGTGTCGTTAGTGCCTGAAACTGAGTGATGGTTGCACTAGGGAAGGGCTAGTGCTCCTGATTGCCAGTGACACCCACATCCCATGAAAGAATTTTTTTTTAAATTGACTATGTTTTCAGCCAGCCAGTTAGCACCCAGATGGGCAACAAAGTGATCTGCTTGTTGCGGAAATATTAGAGAATGCCGGGCAGTCCATTGGATGATGTAGGACCTCACGTGAAACCGGTGAAATGGGGCCGCTGACAATATCAGGATGTTGTGGATTGGTGAATTTGCACATCGTTACAAGGGGCAAAGGGTGTGAGGGAAAAACCTGATTCATATTTACATTGCCTTATCTGTAAGATGCAACTGGCACAGGAGATCTTAGTAAATACTTAGTAAATTGGCCCTAAAACAACTGATAATTGTGAGGAAAACCTTTAAAGCAGATTGTCTTTGCATAGACCTGCATTGTATGTGTAAGAGCTATAAATTATATATCTTTGAACCAAATTCCACAAGAGTATTTCCATGTTGCCTGTAAATAATAATTTGGGATTTTTTGTGCCAGGTTTGGGAGGAGGAGGGGATTAAAAAGTCACTATGAATGTCAACCTTTCCACCTTGTCTTGCACGTGTACTTTTTGTTGAGCCCATAGTAGCAGCCATCTTGTTTGTGTTAAACATTGTTTAATGTTGGAAAAAAAAATCAAAAATTAAAGATTAATATTCAACTTGCAAGAATCCAGTTTGTTTCTCTGTTGTTCAAACTTCATTCCACTTGTACAATAAGTAAGAATTGAGAGGGGAAGAGGATAAAGAAAAAAAAACTTACATTTATACAACGCTTTTCATGTCATCAGGACATCCCAAAGTGCTCAATAGCTATGAAGTACTTTTGAAGTGTAGTCACTGTTGTAGGAAACACAGGAGCCAATTTGTGCACAGCAAGATCACATAAACAGCAATGTGATAATGACCAGGTAATCTCTTTTTAGTGATGCTGGTTGAGGGATAAATATTTGCCAAATCAGTAGGAACCTGGTCAGCATCTACTATGTCAATCCCCTTAATCATCTTATATACCTCAATTAGATCTCCTTTCATTCTTTTAAACTCTAGACAGTAAAGGCCTAAACTGCTCAATCTCTCTTCATAAAACAAACCCCTCATCTCTGGAATCAATCTAATGAACCTCCTCTGAACTGCCTCCAATGCAACTACATCCCTCCTCAAGTAAGGGGACCAAAACTGTACGCAATACTCCAGGTGCGGTCTCACTAACGCCTTGTACAGTTGCAGCAACACTTCCCTACTTTTATACTCTATTCCTTTAGCAATAAATGCCAAAATTCCATTTGCCTTCCTTATTACCTGCTGTACCTGCATACTAGTTTTCTGCGATTCATGCACGAGGACACCCAGATCCCTCTGCACCGAAGCACTCTGAAGTTTCTGTCCATTTAGATAATTTGCTTTTCTATTCTTCCTACCAAAATGGATAACATCACACTTACCCACGTTAAACACCATCTGCCAAATTTTGGCCCATTCACCTAACCTATCCATATCCATTTGTAAATTTCTTATTTCTTTATTGCAACTTATTATCCCACCTATTTTAGTGTCAGCTGCAAATTTGGCTATAGTACCTTCTATCCCTGCATCCAAGTCATTAATATAGATTGTAAATAGTTGGGGACCGAGGACTGAACCCTGTGGCACCCCACCAGTTACATCTTGCCAACCAGAAAAAGACCCATTTATCCCGATGCTCTGTTCTCTTGGTTAGCCAATCCTCTATCCAAGCTAATAAATTGCCCCTAACCCCATGTGATCCTACCTTGTGTATTAACCTTTTGTACGGCACCTTATCAAATGCCTTCTGAAAGTCCAGATATACTACATCTACAGGATCCCCATTATCCACTTTGCTTGTTACAGCTTCGAAGAACTCTAGCAAATTAGTCAAACACGATTTACCCTTCATAAAACCATGCTGACTCTGATGGATTGCGTTTTGACTTTCTAAATGTGCTGTTATTACTTCTTTAATAATGGATTCTAACAATTTCCCAAAGACAGATGTTAAACTAACTGGTCTATAGTTTCCTACTTTCTGCCTCCCTCCCTTTTTGAATAAAGGCGTTATATTGGCATGTAAGAGTTACAGGTGCATTGACTGAGGTCTGGTTGGTGTTTTGTAGTTGGTCTGTGAATCTGGGGAAGGGAAAAAGGTCAGATGAAGTTTAAACTCTCGATAGCTATTGTCATGCAGGCCCCCACCTGCCAGGAATGAAGCACATTAATTTCATCACATGGACATTAAACTTCAAATTGTTGCTGGGAAGAAGAGGGGCTATTACAAGGAATTGCCACAAGGAAAGACATTTTTGCATATTAGCAGACAGTGCTGGAACAAAGGAACCAGCCCCTGCTCCCCCAGTACACAGAACAAACATGCTCACACCTGTTTAGTCACATGGCTGTTGCAGAGTTTTGAACAGAGCTTTAAATTGGAGAAACTATGCTTGAAGACAGAAAACTCCTGGATTAAGAACATTTCCCTCCTGTCTGCTCTCTTCTCCTTCTCATCAGCTTTGGAATCCATTGAAGACATATGAACCCCGAGAGAGGAAAATCTCCTACAGTGAACAAGGTTTAAGAAGAATACTGGGCCCCAACAAAAAGCAAGAATTACCTACAAGCAAAAGCTACCTACAAAAGGATGCTACAGTGAGCTCGAAGCACAGTAACAAGAAACTCTTCAGGTATTGCCTAAAACCTCTCCACTTTATTTTTCTTCTGCTCTTTTCTGTCTCTATCTGCATGTGTGTATTGCGTATGCATGCTAGCGTGTGCGCGTCATGTATCCGTAGGCATTAACCAATTTAGAGTTTGTTTGTTTTAATATATTTCACTTTTCTTCTTTAAACCTAAGAAAGCCTGTTTATGCTCATTTCTTTACCTTATAATTGGAGCAAGGATTCACCAAGGGGGAGCTCAAAACAAAGTGTGTTTAAAAAAAATAAAACCCAGTTAAAGTAAGATATGCTGAAGGCTGAAAGGGAACCCCTAGACCTCTTTCTCACCTAGTCATAACACTATTCATGGACTTCTGCTTGAAAGTATGAGTGTGGAAAGTATAAAAAATAAGGACTTGCATTTATATAGCTCCTTTCATGACATCAGGACATCCCAAAACACTTTACAGCCAATGAAGTATTTTTGAAGTTTAGTCACGGGTGTAAAGTAGAAAATGGGGGAGCCAATTTGCACACAGCAAGCTCCCACAAACAGCAATGTGATATTAACCAGATCATCGGTTTTCGTGATGTTGGTGAGGGATAGATATTGACCAGGACGTTGGGGAGTACTCCCCTGCTCTTCAAAACTGTGCCTGGGGATCTTTTACATTCAGCTGAGAGGGCAGACAAGGCCTCGGTTTAATATCTTATCTGAAATACAGCACCTCTGACAGACAGGGCAACGCTCCCTCAAGAATAACAATGTAGAAAGTATAAGGGTTTCAAGCTTGGTACACTTCCAGTTACTTGGGGGCATAAACAAATATTGAGCTAATGGAGGGCTGCCTGTGCGACTGGAGTTGGATCCCAGTATGAGTTGGTACCTTCAGGAGGGGAGAGGAGAGGATAAAGATACAAGGATCCAAGCCCTAGAGACAAAATTTGGACTTTAGCACCATCTGGTGGTAGACTCATGATCTAATCCAGCAATTTCTCAATCCTCCACCTCGATCTCTGTTAAAGGGATTACAACATTAAACACAACAGGGTGTAAATAACATAAAATACTTCTTAAAATGCCAGTGTGTTTTTAATGAGAGTGATGACCTGGATTGGACCTGCATCATTCTTATGCAGGGTAACATTAGCATTGGTAAGCTTCTTATTACTTTAGTTATTGTCTTGCAGGGTTACCTGGAGCTGAGACCCTCAGTGATAGGTCCACCCACAGGTGCCATCAATAATCATGCAGACTGTTCAACTATCAATGCCCAGAGGTATTGTACACCAGCCTGAATCAGGGTAACTCATTGCCTTATCGGATACAGAGTAGTGACTTGGTTGCAAACGTGCCATCTAGGAGTCAACTTAACCTTGAGGAAACCCTCTTAATAACGCCCCCATTCGAAGGGGATAGTTACTTGTTAGAAATATTTAAATAGAGACAGTATCCCTTTTAAAAAAGGGTGTCTTGGCAACTGGCTGCATCGAAACAAATGAAATGGTTACAAAGAATGCATCCTTTCTGCTTTCTTCTAAATTATTTTATCATTTGCTTGAAAGATTTTTGCTAAAGTTTCCCATAGCAAGAAAACAGCTCCCAATCCCACATCCAACGGATAGCTCAAAGATCAACAATAGTCTCTGATAAAGGGTCATCGGCCTGAAATGTTAACTCTGTTTCTCTCTCCACAGATACTGCCAGACTTGCTGAACATGTCTAACACTTTCTGTTTACATTTCAGATTATCTGCAATATTTTGATCTTGTACCCACAAAGGTCTAGTTTCTTAAATCCGCATTACCCCCAGCACAGGCAGACTGTTCCCAGAAACCATACTACACCAATGCGTTCCTTAAGCAAAGAACATATACTGTGACTTTGTGAAATATATACATTGTAAACTCTTAAAACTACTGTTAAAATGTTTTTCTGTAAAGCATATGTTGGTTGCATCTGGATAATTTTGAAGAATCCTTGTTGGTTGGTTAGTAATTTTAATTGACTCAATGTTTGTATCTGTTGCTTTAAGCTCTAGGTCTATCCAGCACTTTTTAATCAGGAATTATTATTTTCTGTGCAGGTGTGGAGTTTGTAAAGGGTGCTTGGAAATGTGTTGGTTGCTTTGAAGAAGCAGCAAAAAGTCCCCCGTTCCATCTGGTGCTGTTCCTTGTTGAAACAGCAGGTAAGTGTATTAACTTGTGTGGCACTGAGTCATACAGAGTAGGAAGATTCCAGCTTCGATCCCTGGTCCACAGTGAATAAACTGATCTCAGATAGGGTGGTGGCTGAAGTGTGCTACAATTCGCCTCAGTATCCCAGTGCTACGAGGGGAATGTCAGGCAGCATTCTCGCTCCCGATTGCAAACCAGAAACCCCCGCTGGATGGTGGGTGTGCTTTTGCACTGCACAAGAGTTGAACTGGATTGGCTGTGATGCCCTCCGCTGTCAAATAGTCAGCTGGTACTCATTGTTTCAACTCACAGAGGTGATGCACCTAGGTGAGGCTGTTGTGGGCTGCCAGTAATTTAAACTGTAACTCAAGTAGTGCCAATTCCTACAGGAGCGAAAAAGGGAAGCTTAAAACATAGTCCAGTGAGGAGGAATCCTGCAGGGTGTTCTCCCAATCCTATGTTTTAATTGTGATAGAACAGCCATTGAAATCCCAGAAAAACAGGGGTTTCCATGACTCTTCTTCCAAACATACAGCGGACAAGAAGAAGAACCCCTCCAGAAATTTGCCTTCTCTGAGTACAGTACTGGTAATGTACCAGTCTGTGAAGATAATGAAGTTCAACTGCACATGAATGCAGCAGATGATGTAGTCTCTGAATTTGTCAGCAGGGAGCAGCAAGAGTCTGTTGGCTAGGGTATGTGTGCATTGTGAGCACATTTAATGGTTAGCATCCAGTGTTCATTATCTCCTGGATTCTCTCTCCAAAGTCTAAGCTTTATGTTTTCTTCTTCCTGTATTTGTAAAAGTTATTGCTTTTGCTGTCCACTCCTTTATCTGTCCTGTTCTAGCTGACTGTGAGAACGGGACCAAGATCTCCAAGTGCTACCCATCCCCGTACCCAAGTGTGAGGATGGGACCAAGACCCAGCTCTCCTCCAATGTTTTGTTATGGTTGATTGTGAGGTGGCCAGAGGAAAGAGTGATTGTACTCTACCCGCAGTGCCTCCTGGTGATGATGGTAGAGACAATTCTCTTTGGCTTTTCCAGAATAAAAACAAAGCCAGAACTGGGGGCACACTATGGGAAATTCATATCTGACTGTATCTGTTTCACAGTGTACTGTGAACCCTTGAATAGTTTTGGATTCAAGTTTGAACAAATGCAGTGAAGGTGACTTTAACTGAGAAATAAAGAAACATTTTGCTTCACTCAGGAGTTGGGTTACACCCTGACTCTGGGTTTACATTGCAAATATCCATAAGGGATTCTTTCTTTATTATTCATTCATGGCCATTCTGATGACTGATTCTACTGGAAACCTGTCCTGTAGTAAGTAGAGGAAGCTGATGCAGAAGAATAAATGTTTTTTTCTGTTTTACATCTAATGACAGCTTCACTTACAGTGACCACAGATGTTGTAACCACAACCGCAGAAAAGCAGTCCTGACTGTAAACAGACGAATGTTTCCATTTTCTGTGATTTTTCTATCCCTTTGGTCATGCATGAAAACACACTTGTCTTGTTGTTACGAGAGGGGATCACTTTGCTGTCTTACTGAATTTGAAACCAAGGCCGGTGATAAATATTCTAATGCAGTATAACGCTGGAGAATATTATATCTTTGAAGGAGGATTTTCTTGTGAAACAGTTTTTGTATCACAACAATAGATTACTGAGGAAAGAAAGCCTGTATTATTGATGTTTTCTTACATTTTCTCATGTTTTCTCAAATCCTATGGGTGCATAGATACGTCACAATTTTGAATAATATCTTATTTTTCAGGGTCTAATGTCGTGAACTGTGATCAAGATATGTTTAACATCAAATCACAGTCCCAGACATTAGACCCTGTTAAAGTTAGACAATTTACTGATTATAACTGTGAACTCATAACTCACTATTGTGCCAACCTCCAAGTTAATGGAAATATAAATTATTAAAGAAAAATAATAATGGTTGTATCTTAAGAATGAAATCAAACAATTACATTTTATTAGAAAATGCTTTCTGTATTAAATCAAAATCATAGTGTTTTGTTAAAATGATAGAATATATCTTTATATATAAAATAAAGATAATAGATGGTAGAAGACTATAACTTCATCATAGACTTATGATGACAAAAAATTAGTCAAAAGTCGATGTGGTTCATGACATCATTGGAATCTCTTGATCACATTATAGCATTATAACCCCTAACCATCCATAATTCTGTATGTATTGGTGGTTTTATCAAATAGTATTAAATTAATGCCTCGGCCTTAACAACGTTTCTCTCTTGGTCAGTAATATTCACATTCAAGGACTGGCAGCAAAAATCTATTGCATCCTCTGCATATACATTCTGAAATAGAATATGTTAACTGACACAGACAGACTGAGTGAAGTGTGGTTGGAAAGACCCACTCAAAACCTTACTAAGTGCACTATCCACCTATAGCACTCTGCATATGCTTATACTCATTGAGAATATAACAGTTGTTCCAACTGAGTAATTATGACTTTCTACATTTAGACTGCCTATGGGCAGAAATGACACCTAGGAATTCTTTTTATTTAGCTCATAGCTGCCCAAGATATATAAAAGCAGACTTCTAACTGGATAATCACTGATATTCTACAATAAATTATGATGATCCCTAGCCAATCGACATGGCCAATGAGGAACATGTGGCAGGGCATGGTTACATTTAAATGAAATAAACCTACTCTATAGAGCAATGTTATTTCCAACAAAGCCACTGCAGACTGAATTCCTCTAATCGTGAGGAGATGATACCACAAATTAGTTCTCAATGACATCATGAGTAACATATAAATGTCACAAAGACAAGTATTCATATATAAAAATAAAAGAATGGGTGGTAGAGATTGAGTTACAATGAAAGCAGGTTGCATTAAACAATTAGCCTGATGCCGTAGTGGATTATTATAGTATTGGAATCCTGTTAAACAATTAGCCTGATGCTTGAGTGGTTTATGATAGCATCGAATCCTTTGAGGAGATTTTCTGGTAACTGTTCCTACTCACCCATTTTTTTCAATCTTTTATTTACATACATATTTAATAGATCAAACAGAACCCAACAGAAACCTAAGATTTCTGAGTCCAAACTATACAATCCGGAAAAGGTTGATGAATAATGTCAGTGAAATGACCATGGCTAGCACCTTGACGAAGAAAATAAAGAAGAAGCAATGTTAAGAATGTCAGTGTAAGTGGCAATCACTGTCACAAGAAGCAAATCTATTCTAGGATGAAAATAAAAATGATGGACCTGCTGCTTATTTCCAGCATTTATTAGCATGTGAAATGAGAAATGGCAGGTTAACATTTTGGGTGCCGAGCCTTTCTCACCAGCAGTTTCTGTTTTTATTTCAGATTCCCAGCTGCTGATCTTTTAATTTCTCTGGTTCAAACTCGTCTGCTGATTGTCACCAATTGACATCAACTGCTAAAGAAAAATTCTTTCTATTTAGCATGGTTTATCCTTCTCATGCCCTTTGTGCTTTACCTTTCAAATTTCCCTCAAAATCTGTAGTTCTGCTGAAGCAGTATGTGGAAGAGAACAGACGTCATTATAAAATGTCATAAGGCCCTTTCTCAGTTTCATTATTGGCAACATATTCCATTTGATTCCCCTGGCCAGCCTGGTGAGGTCATTAACAAGGGTCTGACATTGAATAGCTGTTTGGGGGATGGACTGCCTGTGACACCTTCCTCCAAACTTGATGACAATCTTATTCTAGAGCATAACTGGCTGGTTGCTAAAGCACATTTGTTTTCTGGACAATATCTCTGCCAGTGTGAGCATCACTGCAGTTTCTGAGAATCTCGGGGCCTAAAACACTGCAGACCACCCAGAGGTTGCTCTTTTTTTCTGTCAGTGCTTTTGAACGTTGGAGTGCAGCTCTAGATTCTCCAATCTACAAAGAAATCCAATCAGGTGCCAGTGGGAAAATTTGGGCAGGCAGAAGTCCCACCCGGCTATTTTATTGACAATCTGAGGAAAATCCAGCCCTTAATCTCGTTTGCTGTCGTTAGATCTTACCTCGATGAAACCAATCCCAATAGCAACGCCACCAATAACAGCACTGTTCTTTTTGATCATTGAGGTTACTATAGTAAAACAGCCCTTAAAATATAAAGAAAGAATCGTATTGGTATATAATTTAATAAAGCATGAAATGCCACCTTTCTGGATATTTACTATTCAGAGTTTCATCAAAAATTCCATACCTTTGTATAGATAACAGTATCTGATGTGTCTTTACCATCACATTCAGGAGAAGTAGGGTCTCGACAACAACTCTTAGGATAAAGACGTCCTTTTAGTTTCCGATAGAATGATCCTCTAAAATCTGTGTAATTATTTAAACCACAGCAATGAAACTGAAATGGCAAAAGAATGTTCATTTAGAAAACTCTTCCAACCTGTTGTAAAAACCATCTAATCAAATGCAAAACAACAAGATAAATGCATAATTGACAAATACTGACTTTTTGTTGTAATTTGTGTTGTGACTTTATGTTCCATTTATTTCTATGGTATAGTATTCCTTAACTGTGCACCTTCTTCAATCAGAGGAAAAGCCGATGGCTTGTTCCAGTTCTTTTCACTCCCAGTGCTTCTTTGAATCTAAAAGTATATTGTTAAATCAACAGGAAATGCTGGGAATACTCGGCAGGACAGGTAACATTTGTGTTTCATGTAGGTGACCTTTCATCAGAGCTACCTGCTGAATATGGTGTTTTCTGTTCATATTTCAGGTTTCCAGTATCAGCAGTATTTTGCCTTTGTATTAGAGTATAATGTTACATATGATTTTTAAATAATTGCCTCAATGTTCAGATTTTATATAGGATCAGCTTAATTTTAATTATTTCACTTTATTTTGTTGCAGTGTGGGGAAGATACTTGTGCTTCTCATGGTAAGTTACAACAGTGGTGGGGATGGAGCCCTTTCTCTGTCACTGGGTGTCAGCATCAAGATCTCTCCAGTTAAGTATGGTGTTGGTCTGCTACAGAATAAATGTGCCTCTACAATATGCCTCCATCAAAACCTTTGAAAAGCACTACTTAGTACAACAATGTAGTATTTCCATCCTACAACAACCAACCCGTTGACCTCCCAGGATGTTATGCAACCAAGGAGGCAATATTTAGAGCAAAGTAGCAGCTCTATAAAATTGATGGGTGCCAACTTGCAAGACAGATCATGGGGACGCCATCCATGATGCTATGTCCTCTCGCCATTGAGGAACTAGAAGAAAACTTTTGTGTTAAACTTACAAATTCGAACAATAAAGCAAATATCAGTAAATCTGCGAAATACTCCAGCTGGAGAGAATACAATCAATTGATGAAGCTGGTTGTTTTTCTATACAAAAGCAAAATACTGCGTATGCTGAAAATACTCAGCAGGTCAGACAGCATCTGTGGAGACAGAAACAGCGTTAACGTTTCAGCTCAATGACCTTTCATCAATTTGCACATATCCAAAGACTGTGACAAATTCCAGGGGAGTTAACAGTAGGGTGTTATAGGCATCACATAACTTCTCCAACACACCATTGCGGCTAAAAGCGCAAAAAAAAACAACCCTTTTGAGAGAAGCTGCCAATATAGTGACAAATTACTTTGTGCATTTCAGTTAAGTTAAAGTTGATTGAAAGAGAACACTCTCATTTCATTAGTCAGGCCTGGATTTGAAATAGTAGGTGCTTTTGGGTTTTTCAGCTAGATATATTTCTTGTGTGCAGTGTCATTGGACACTCTTGTAAGTGGGCCTCATTTTCCCTATAAACCAAAGTATATCTTTGTCTGCCCAAAATCTGCATAAATGTACTGAATCCTAACAGTCAGGGAACAATGTCCCAGTACTCAGGCTTGCTAATATACCACATACCACCACATTATCATGTAGACTCTGGTAAACAGAAGAACAAACATTTTCAGACCATGGCTCAAACTATAAGCCACTAGACAAATTTATTGACTATTTAGCAGGTAAAAGAACAGAGCTCAGTACAAGCATGATATTTAAAATTACAGACTTCAATATTTTTCTTGAAATGTCAAAACAACAAAGATGCTTCTCCTGCATCCCAACATAAAATTAACCCTTGAAATATAGTTTCTCATTTTGGATGGCTGTTTGTCTCCACGGAGCCTCTGATTAGGCTCATAATCCTGATGGTTTCAGACTGACTAGTGAGCAGCGAGAGCAGGTTGCAGGCTGTCAAATATCAACCCACAAATGGCAGATTCTAGTTCTAGGGCTGTCGATCAAATAGACTGAAAAGAATTATGGCCCTGAGAAGCACAAATCTAAGTCGAGCCTTCAACTCAAATAAAGTTGCCAATCAAACCTTTTTTTTAAAAAAAAGTTCACAGGATGTCAAATGCTTAAGAACTTTGCTGGTCATCCAAATTCTACACATGCATGTTGACAGTTCAAATAAAATAAGCTAACAAAACAAACTATTGTTTGAACTTAGATCTTCATGGTCCACGTAGCTTGTGGGATAAGCTTGCTGAGCCATTTGGGAACCACAATTTTTTATGTTAGCCATCCTTATTTTTTTCAACTAGTTAGTTTTTTTTTTGCAGATGTGTCATGTTTAGTGAACTCCTTACCTCTGGATTAGCATGCCAAGGTAGTTATTTTATTTTCCATAATAACATCAGTACAGAATAATGCAATGTATGTAACTTACAGCTGACATAACAGAATCCCATCCAGAACTTGCAAAATTTTTGTCACCAAATCCAGTGTAGTTGTTTTTTAATAATTGAAGTGCTTCTTCTTGAAAGACACTTGTAACCTAAGGGGAATACAAACACTACCATTCAGAAACTATGCATCTTTCTGTATATTCCCCTCACCCTAAATTCCTATGATCCATTATTGGAGTGTGGGTATTGCTAGCAAGGCCAGCATTTATTGCCCATCATTTGTTGCCCTGACCGAATTAAGTGGCTTGCTAGACCACTTCAGAGGGCAGTTAAGGGTCAACCACACTGATGTGTGACTGGAGTCAGATATAAGCCAGACTGGGTAAGGATGGCAGATTTTCAACCCCAAAAGGACATTAATGAACCAGTTGGATTGTTATGTCATTTTTACTGATACCATTTTTTAAAATATTTCCAAATTTAAAAAAAATCAATTCAAGTTCTCAAATTATGATGGTGATATTTGAACTTCTTATTGTCCAGACCTTTGGATTACAAGTCCAGTTAAGTAACCACTGCACTACGGTACCAATAACTCCTTTCCCAATGAATTCCATGTGCAATGGATACCATTGCTATAGAAATATATTCCAGACTTTTAACAGTCAAACTAATACAGCATAATGGTTGCAACATGTGAGAAAAGCAGAAATAAAGATAACCATAATTTGTGTTTTATAAATACATTAACTTATTCATGTGATACACGACAGTAACTTACTTTTCTATAGCACTTCTCACATGCAGGAAGACACCTCATAAACAGAGCACAACAATAGGCATTGAATAGGAGGAGTAAAAAGGAAAAGTGAAGAGGGATGGAATAGTCATAACTTGTAGACAGTGGAGATAGGGAAGCTGGATAGGAGCACGTTAAGTAAGTTGAATCTTTAGGTGATGAAGCCATGGACTGAGGTTTCGGAAGCAGAGGGCAAGAGACAGCCAGAAGCATGTAATATTATGGATGCAGAAGAAAGGAATACAAGTGAAATGAAAGCAGGTGTTGAGTTTGGGTTTGAACAGTACATCTAGGTTCTGCATCTCCTGATTCAGCCTGAAATAGCAGATGGGGAAATTGACGTGTTGCTCTGAGACAAAAAGGATGGCTTTGGTTTCACCAACATTAAGCTAGAAGAAATATTGGCTCATCTAAGTCTTGATATCAGAATGAGGTTGGTGAGTCTAGCAACAGCTTTTGGATCAATTAATTTGGTAGATATGGAATCTGATCCAATGCTCTTGAATAATATTGCCAAGTGTAGCATGTATGTAGTAAGTGGAGGAGATCAAGAATGGATCCATGAGTTGTACCAGAACTTACATGTGGGCGGAAGAGAAAAAGTAATTAAAGACAATGTAATAAGTGTGCTGTGGTGAGTATAAGCAGAACCAGGAAATAATATTGCCTTGGAAGTGGACTACAGAGGAAGGACGTTGGAGGAGGATGGAATGGTTACTGGTGTTGAAGGTAGACAGAGACCAGGAGCAATCACAGCATACATTTGTGACTTTCACCATTACTGTGGCTTTGATGAGGTGAAAACCAGGTTGAAGAGTCTTGAATAAGCAAATTTAAAGGCATATCTGCAAAAATGTGTTCCAGAACTTTGGAGAGAAGATGAAGGTTTGGGATAATGACTGGAGAGTAAACAGTGTTACATGGGAGGAAGGGAAAGCGCACACATTTTTGGCATTACACTTGCAAGCATGTTGCTTGTGAACTATCAGAGCAGTCCACTGATGAAAATATTCATATTTCCTGTCTTTTGTATGCTGGAAATAAACACTATTGTAAAAATTGCACTCCAGTGTTTATAGCAGAAGGCTGAGCAATTGAGCAGTGCTCATGAAAGTCTCTTCTCTTTGGGCCTCCTTATCTCGAGAGACAATGGATACGCGCCTGGAGGTGGTCAGTGGTTTGTGAAGCAGCGCCTGGAGTGGCTATAAAGGCCAATTCTAGAGTGACAGGCTCTTCCACAGGTGCTGCAGAGAAATTTGTTTGTCGGGGCTGTTGCACAGTTGGCTCTCCCCTTGCGCCTCTGTCTTTTTTCCTGCCAACTACTAAGTCTGTTCGACTCGCCACATTTTAGCCCTGTCTTTATGGCTGCCCGCCAGCTCTGGCAAACGCTGGCAACTGACTCCCACGACTTGTGATCAATGTCACAGGATTTCATGTCGCGTTTGCAGACGTCTTTAAAGCGGAGACATGGACGGCCGGTGGGTCTGATACCAGTGGCGAGCTCGCTGTACAATGTGTCTTTGGGGATCCTGCCATCTTTCATGCGGCTCACATGGCCAAGCCATCTCAAGCACCGCTGACTCAGTAGTGTGTACAAGCTGGGGATGTTGGCCGCCTCGAGGACTTCTGTGTTGGAGATACGGTCCTGCCGCCTGATGCCAAGTATTCTCCGGAGGCAGCGAAGATGGAATGAATTGAGACATCGCTCTTGGCTAACATATGTTGTCCAGGCCTCGCTGCCATAGAGCAAGGTACTGAGGACACAGGCCTGATACACTCGGACTTTTGTGTTCCGTGTCAGTGCACCATTTTCCCACACTCTCTTGGCCAGTCTGGACATAGCAGTGGAAGCCTTACCCAAGCGCTTGTTGATTTCTGCATCTAGAGACAGGTTACTGGTGATAGTTGAGCCTAGGTAGGTGAACTCTTGAACCACTTCCAGAGCGTGTCGCCAATATTGATGGATGGAGCATTTCTGACGTCCTGCCCCATGATGTTCGTTTTCTTGAGGCTGATGTTTAGGCCAAATTCATTGCAGGCAGCCGCAAACCTGTCGATGAGACTCTGCAGGCACTCACATCTAAATCAGGGGACATAATCACTGACCAACACAAACAAATGGACCACTGGGTTGAGCATGACCTAGAACTGTACTCCAGGGAGAATGCTGTCACTGAGACTGCCCCCAATGCAGCCCAGCCTCTACCAGTCATAGATGAGCTGGACAGACAGCCAACCAAATCAGAATTCAGTGATGCCATTGATTCTATAGCCAGCGGAAAAGCCCCTGGGAAGGACAGCATTACCCCTGAAATAATCAAGAGTGCCAAGCCTGCTATACTCTCAGCACTACGTGAACTGCTATGCCTGTGCTGGGACGAGGGAGCAGTACCACAGGACATGCGCGATGCCAATATCATCACCCTCTATAAAAACAAAGGTGACCGCGGTGACTGCAACAACTACCGTGGAATCTCCCTGCTCAGCATAGTGGGGAAAGTCTTTGCTCGAGTCGCTCTGAACAGGCTCCAGAAGTTGGCCGAGCGCGTCTACCCTGAGGCACAGTGTGGCTGTCGTGCAGAGAGATCGACTGTTGACATGCTGTTCTCCCTTCGTCAGATACAGGAGAAATGTCGTGAACAACAGATGCCCCTCTACATTGCTTTCATTGATCTCACCAAAGCCTTTGACCTCGTCAGCAGACGTGGTCTCTTCAGACTACTAGAAAAGATTGGATGCCCACCAAAGCTACTAAGCATCATCACCTCATTCCATGACAATATGAAAGGCACAATTCAACATGGTGGCTCCTCATCAGAGCCCTTTCCTATCCTGAGTGGCGTGAAACAGGGCTGTGTTCTCGCACCCACACTTTTTGGGATTTTCTTTTCCCTGCTGCTTTCACATGCGTTCAAGTCCTCTGAAGAAGGAATTTTCCTCCACACAAGATCAGGGGGCAGGTTGTTCAACCTTGCCCGTCTAACAGTGAAGTCCAAAGTACGGAAAGTCCTCATCAGGGAACTCCTCTTTGCTGACGATGCTGCTTTAACATCTCACACTGAAGAGTGCCTGCAGAGTCTCATCGACAGGTTTGCGGCTGCCTGCAATGAATTTGGCCTAACCATCAGCCTCAAGAAAACGAACACCATGGGGCAGGACGTCAGAAATGCTCCATCCATCATGAAAGTGAGCAAATAGGTTTACAGGTTGTGAAAAGGTACCAGAATTTCTATTTACTGTACTAGGAAAAGGGTTTGGCTCAACCTTTCAAAGATCTTGGTTCTGTAAAAGATCGAGAGGAAATGAATTTTGCCATCCCACTATTCTTTTGTATTTGCTTAACTTCCACTTCCTTTATTTTCAGTACCAGCCTTTCCAGAGGAACTGTATCAAAGATCTTACTGAAATCTAAGTACACCACATCCACTGCCTTGCCCCTTTCGATTTCTTATGTCACACTCTCAAAAGAAAACCAATTAAGTTGGATTGGCAAAACTGCACCTTCATGAACTTATATTGGTCATCTTTATAGCTTTACTTCTATCCAGATACTCCATGATATCATCTTTACTAAAGGTTTGCATAAGTTTACCCACAAAGGACATCAAACTCATGGTCTGTACTTTTCTGGGCCACTTTTATTACATTTTTTAAAAGTATGATCCTCAATATTTCTAACTGTAGATATCTTTTATAGCCTCTTTGAATGAGGCCACATGAGGCCAAGCAAGGTCAAGGGTGTGGTCGTGACTACGGGTTGGGGAGTTTATATGGAGGAAGAGATTAAGGGAGAATAGGAGGGCAGTGAACTCAGGAGAAAGAGATGAGATAGAGGTTGAAATCACTGAGGACAAGAAATCATTCAGTGCAGAGACTGAGGAAGGAAAGCTGTGAAAATATCTTGGTGAGAAAATGTTTCTGATACTTGGGTGGGGTAGAGAATGAGGACATTAAATGAGGAAGGGTGGCACAAGATGAGATGCTTAAAGGGCAGAAATAAAGGAAATGCTTTCGCAAACCATTTTTAGGACACAGGAATATTAACAGTTTTAATACAGAAAGCATCTGCACTACCAGGAGTAAGATCAAAGGATTGATATTTACAATTGATTGAAAGACCAAAACGACAACTGCACAAATTATTTCTCCAATAAAAATCGTTGTCATGGCTATGAAGAACTGCAAGTTAAAAAGAGAATTATTAATTTTGTAATTAATCTAGTCAGCATGAAACAATTAAAAGAGTTTTAGTTCTAACACTTTATACAGTAAATGCAGATTTCATAGTGTATTTTTATACTGTTGTACAGGGAGAAAAAGAGGAAAATTACATTACTGGATACAAGAATACCAAGTGTTGTGGAGTTCTTTTCAACCTGGGTGAGATAATCTGCAGAATAAACACTTAACAATGATAAGATATTCAATTTGAGTATCCATTAAAACATATTTGGAACATCTGAAATGCTGTTGGTTGCTATATGAGGAGGATAATTATGGATGGGCAATAAATGCTGGTCTTGCCAGTAATGCTCACATCCCAAGAACAAATTTTTAAAAATGTCTCAGGGGAAGATCTAACGTACGTAGCATGTTTTTCCAGGATCATGAGGTTCCAGATTAATTCCCACAAGATTTGAATTCACAGTCTCCACTGCAATGACTGGAGTTGCTCTGGGACATAAATAACTCCTCCTCAACAGAAATGTCACTGGAGTAGCCTGGACCAAGGAGAACCAACACTGTAGATCTTCATTGGTGCATGAAAGTCAACTTTTTAAGTATAAAAAGTCTGGGATTTAAAAAAATGTATCTACAGTATTTTAGTTGAGAGTGGGAGGGTGGGAAATCTGGCATGTCTGTTGACACTTAAAGAGGATATTCACTTTTCAAAGACAGTCAGTGGAAAGCACATTACTCAGGCAGAATAATGTCATCCAGGGTCTTCAAGGCAGCCATGGAGCTGTTCATGGAGCAAGTGAGGAAAAGGAAGCAGATTTCTCTTTCCCTCCAATGAATAACAAATTCCCTGGAAAATTAGCACAACTGAGGTGGAAAGGGCAGCCGAGAAAATAGCTCAGCAGAGGGCAAGCACATGCCTCCTAAGTCTGTTGTGCAGCTTCAGGGGCCCAGCTCTAAATAAAGGATGCTTTTCGTGAATTGTTGAATGTATTGGATTATCTGCTGGGGAGCTTATCGCAACATGTTGAAGATTATGCAAGAAGTCTATTCACAATTTGTGTGGGGTTCTGGAGCATAGCATTGACACTCTGTAGTAAACCAGGCAGCGTATAGTGACATTTTACAGCAGTTAATACGTTAAATGGGAAGTGGATAATTTTTACAAAAAGAAATTTGAATGAATCGCCCTTTCACCAGTAGTTTAATTATTTACACCTAATTATAGTTTTGCAAGATGTTTTTCAATTGACTCACACCTACATCTCAGAGGTTCAGGAATGTGTCATGCAATGCATCACAACTCCACTTAAAAAAGGTTATATATATATTACATAGTCTCTGGGAGAATATTTTGTATGGGATCTCATGTCTTCAAAATAGTTTAGATACTGTAAAATTGTTCCAGTTTCAAATATCTTTTGGAAATCTGTGCTAACAGCAATATTATAAACCTACCAGCATCAAAAGTAATTTGCTCTCCTTGATAACACCCCAACAGCCAACGATCCCAAGCAATGCAAGGAAGCATCCTGCAGCAATACAGAAATAGCCAACGTTCAGAAAATATCCTGCACGCGATCCCAGGACTTGCAGGATAGAATCACCATGAACCTTCACCCAGACCCCGAATCCAAGAAGCACAAAACCAGCAACCTAGAAAAGAACATTTCAATATTGCAGTCCTGTCCATCACATTGTTATCAAACAAGCATTGCTTCAATCTTTTTGGAGAGGGCAGATTTTGGGTGCTTGTTAAACTGTTGGAGAATGGAATATTTTGCTGTTTCACAAACCCAGTGCTGACATCAAGTAGCTAGGTTCAGCATAGTGCAATTTGACATTCTGTTTCTTACACCAGCTCTCCTTGTGGCCTGCCTTTCTGAGTGAGATTTTTAATCCAGTGCCAAATTAATGGTAGATTTGTGGATCCATGCCCACAAAGAACTGGGTAAAGACTGCCCACTCTTTTCATGCTGGACCCTCAAAGCCAGCAAGCAGAGGACATCTTCATCCTATCCCATTAGTCTGGCCTGGTCTCCAAGCTGTGAGTACCAACTGAGTCATCTAGGTCTTCTCCCCATCCCCTACTATTTGTGAGTACAGTCGACTTAATTTCATATCCAATCTGCTAATTTGTTACCTTTAAAAAGGGAATTGCACAATGCCTTTTTAATTTAAAAATTAGGCTGTCAAATTAGTAAGGGATTTACTAATGTTCAAGATAGAATCTTTCACAAGTCGTGACCTGTTTTCAAGAAACTATCATGGAACATGTTATAATTTAAAATATTCCAGCATAACTCTAACTCATGTGCAAATACTGATATAGTAAGAAAACAGAGACATTTTGTCTTGCACTCATCCAGACAACTCGCAAGAATACCAATGTAAGGGAAAGCAACAAATTTGTACTGTGTGAGAAGACAGTGCTGATTGGTTGGCAAGTGGACTTTGATTGGTACAGGCGTTACCATGGAGAATGCACCAGTTTATAGTGACTGACAGTTAACTGCCAAGCTTTGTTTGAAATTTAAACCAGGCAGCTTGGCTATTATTGGACAAGGCATTGGAAGATGGCAGGATCCCCAAAGACACATTGTACAGCGAGCTCGCCACTGGTATCAGACCCACCGGCCGTCCATGTCTCCGTTATAAAGACGTCTGCAAACGCGACATGAAATCGTGTGACATTGATCACAAGTCGTGGGAGTCAGTTGCCAGCATTCGCCAGAGCTGGCGGGCAGCCATAAAGACAGGGCTAAATTGTGGCGAGTCGAAGAGACTTAGTAGTTGGCAGGAAAAAAGACAGAGGCGCAAGGGGAGAGCCAACTGTGCAACAGCCCCAACAAACAAATTTCTCTGCAGCACCTGTGGAAGAGCCTGTCACTCCAGAATTGGCCTTTATAGCCACTCCAGGCGCTGCTTCACAAACCACTGACCACCTCCAGGCGCGTATCCATTGTCTCTCGAGATAAGGAGGCCCAAAAGAAGAATTGCCCTGAGGAATGAACAAAGAACAGTACTGCACAGGAACAGGCCATTCGGCCCTCCAAGCCTGTGCCAATCTTGATGCCTGTCTAAACTAAAACCTTCTGCACTTCCAGGGTCTGTATCCCTCTATTCCCATCCTATTCATATATTTGTCAAGATACCTCTTAAACCTGCTTCCACCACCTCCCCCGGCAGCAAGGTCCAGGCACTCACCACCCTCTGTGTAAAAACTTGCCTCGCACATCCCCTCTAAACTTTGCCCCTCACACCTTAAACCTATGTCCCCTAGTAACTGACTCTTCCACCCTGGGAAAAAGCTTCTGACTATCCACTCTGTCCATGCCACTCATAACTTTGTAAACCTCTATCATGATGCCCCTCCACCTCCGTCATTCCAGTGAAAACAATCCGAGTTTATCCAACCTCTCCTCATAGCTAATACCCTCCAGACCAGGCAACATCCTGGTAAACCTCTTCTGTACCCTCTCCAAAGCCTCCACATCCTTCTGGTAATGTGGCGACCAGAATTGTACGCAATATTCCAAGTGTGGCCTAAGTAAGGTTCTGTACTGCTGGAGCATGACTTACCAATTTTTATACTCTATGCCCCGACCGATGAAGGCAAGCATGCCGTATGCCTCTTGACTGCCTTTTCCGCCTGCATTGCCACTTTCAGTGATCTGTGGACCTGTACGCCCAGATCTCTCTGCCTGCCAATACTGCTAAGGGTTCTGCCATTTACTATATACTTCCCACCTTCCAAAATGCATTACCTTACATCTGTCTGGATTAAACTTCATCTGCCATTTCTCCGCCCAAGTCTCCAACCGATCCATATCCTGCTGTATCCTCTGACAATCCTCATCACTATCCGCAACTCCACCAACCTTTGTGTCATCCGCAAACTTACGAATCAGACCAGCTGCATTTTCCTCTAAATCATTTATATCTACTACAAACAGCAAAGGTCCCAGCAGTGATCCCTGCGGAACACCACCAGTCACATCCCTCCATTCAGAAAAGCACCCTTCCACTGCTACCCTTAGTCTTCTATGACTGAGCCAGTTCTATATCCATCTTGCCAGCTCACCTCTGATCCTGTGTGACTTCACCTTTTGTACCAGTCTGCCATGAGGGACCTTGTCAAAGGCTTTACTGAAGTCCATGTAGACAACATCCACTGCCCTTCCTTCATCAATCAACTTCGTCACTTCCTCAAAAAACTCGATCAAGTTAGTGAGACACGACCTCCCCTTCACAAAACCATGCTGCCTCTCACTAATAAGTCCATTTGTTTCCAAATGGGAGTAAATCCTGTCCCGAAGAATCCTCTCCAGTAACTTCCCTACCACTGACATAAGGCTCACCAGCCTGTAATTTCCTGGATTATCCTTGCTACTCTTCTTAAACAAAGGAACAACATTGGCTATTCTCCAGTCCTCTGGGACCTCACCTGTAGCCAATGAGGATACAAAGATTTCTGTCAAGGCCCCAGCAATTTCCTCCCTTGCCTCCCTCAGTATTCTGGGGTAGATCCCATCAGACCCTGGCGACTTATCTACCTTAATGTTTTTCAAATCGCTCAACACCTCCTCCTTTTTGATATCGACATGACCCAGACTATTTACACTCCCTTCCCTGGACTGATCATCCACCAAGTCCTTCTCTTGGGTGAATACTGATGCAAAGTATTCATTTTATACCTCGCCCATTTCCTCTGGCTCCACGCATAGATTCCCTCCCCTGTCCTTGAGTGGGTCAACCCAATGAATGAACCAGCAAATGGCTGTCACATATTTTGTTTAGCTGAAACAGGCACAATGTATGCACATGTTTTTTCTGTCTACAACGCCTCTACCAATCAGAATCCACTTGCCAGCCAATCAGCACTCTCTTCTCATACAGTATAAATTTGCTTTCCCTTACATTGGTATTCTTGCATGTTGTCCTGATGAGTGCAAGACGAAAGCTTCAACAAAATGTCTCTGTTTTCAGCAATACTCAAGTTCTGTACTATCAAACGACAATAGTAAGAAAAAGTGTTACTTTTTAACAAGCATTAATTATCTACCACTTGATCATAAAGATCTTTTCCTTAGCCATGTAATAGATAAAAAGTTGCATAAAAATTTTCTACCTCGTTGAGCATTTCTGGCTTTCCCTCAAATCAGCGACCGACTACACTAATATTAGTTATTGGGAAAAGCCCAGGAGGAATCCCAAGTGTTAACACTGCGAGTTCAGGAGGTAACCGAGGTAGGAAATATTAATACTGGTTGAGAATACAGTCAGGAATGAAAGAAAGATTTTTTTAAAAACTAATTTCTTCACATCACGTGCAAACTTCCCTTTGTCAGAACACAGATTTTCAAGGGAATTTATCAAAGTAGCTGGCAGAGTCTTCTGCATGTTCCCTACCCAAAACATCATCCATTGACCATTGCAGTATACCTCACCCACAGGCCAGATAAAATGGGGAAAATATCTAAACATACTTTAGGCTAGCTACTCAAACAGCAGCCAGACTGGTCTGAAAGTCACACAGATAAACAGAATTGCTCTGGGACACAAGGACTCATTCCAGTCAGTGGTGTCACCAGTGCTGTCTGGCAGCAAGAAAACCTGACCTGGTGCATCTCTGAAATACTGCGGTCCTTAGGCTATAAATGGAGCATGTTGTGGGCAAGAATGGGTGGGATTGACAGAGAAATCTTAATGTCATATGGCTGGGCTGACCCTAGGTGTTAGGATGAAGTGACAATCTATTAACCCACTACAGAGCCTGGTTCTCAGCTGAAGGGGATATTTACAATACACTGGTATAGATATTTTAAAGTACTTACAGATATGATGGCATTGATCCCAACCATTAAGAATTTTATACAGAAGAAAGTACTCTGGACATGTGACTCCATGTTTTCAGCTTTCTATTATTTAAGTTATACCATCTAAAGAAAAGGTTTTTAAAAGAAAGTGAGTGAAACCAATACATTTTATTTGTGTAAGAAGAGTTTACAGTACATGGAGCATGCTTTGACAATGAATTGGTAACAATTAACCCAGTTAATCTTTTTCACAAATACAGTGTCACCAACGATAATGTAGTTCTGCATAAGAATGTTCTGTTTCTATTTAGATGTATAATACAAATAATATTGTGATTAATATTACAAAAACATTGCCTACTGTGTCAACTTCCTTACTTTTCATTTTAAGCTTGTCTGTGACCAGATGATTGCCCTCGACTTCCAACCTTTCTATTGAGGAGGACTGGTGTTTTGTAATCTTAACTATTTCAAACACTCCCAGTGCTTGTAGGCTCGTTGGTCAACACTTGCCATGATCTATTGGAAGAGACAGATGCTCTTGTATCTAGTTTAAGACATTACAATACCCTGTTGAACGGAGGTCCCCAATTCCAACTGAGATCATTGTTGGCCTGAACTAATGCATCCCTGCAGCATTTGTAGGTTGCAATAGAGGTGGCTTATTCCCAACCATATCTTTAGCGCGATGACTAAATGGCATTCTGCCTGCAAATACTACCATGGAGCCTGTCCACCTGCTCTGCTATTAGGGATCATTCTGATAATTCTCCTTCACTGGAGTGTTGTCATTACTGCCATTTTAGGTTTAAAATCCTTCTCCTATCTTTTGATTAAAAAACAGTTGATCTTTGCCCCTATTTTGGATTCAGCTTTCTCTTAAGACAGCAAATTTCTATGCCATTTTTTTTTGCTTTAAAGGTTTCCGGCCATGCTAACTTTGGATGCCATTTTAGCTCACTCTTGTTTGTGAGGGTAATCTGATTTTGAAGCTATATGTTACGTTGGCTTTATTTAAATCTGGTGAGCTCCCTTTGCACAGTATCAAGTGCTAACTTTAACGTAGATATTCTAGACAAGGACTGGAATACTCCAATACTCCTTTAATCACCTACAGGAGGATCAAATTAAGATTCTTTATAGGTATACTGCTCAGTGCATTGTCAGTGATCCAAAATTCCTGAAGTATGTTAAGGTCCAAGTGTATTGAACTGTGATTTTTAATGAAGTAAAGCTAGTAATAGAGTTGTGATCAAGTCCATTCCAAATCACTCTGTGGTTGACTCCCAGGGTGGGAGTCCCAAACTTGTGTCACTTAATAAGACTTTCCTTTTTTCTGTACATTGACCTGTCCATGCATTTTGGCATCATGACTTTAATACAATTAGTTTTAACATAATTATGGAAAAGGACAAAGATAAAACAGAAGTAAAAGTTCTAAATTGGGGGAAAGCAAATTTTACGAAACTGAGAGGTGATCTGGCAAAAGTGGATTGGATACAGCTACATGAAGGAAAATCAGTGTCAAACCAGTGGGAGGCATTCAAAGTGAGATTCTACAGGCACAGTGTAGACATGTCCCAACAAAGATAAAGGGTGGTACAGCCAAATCTAGAGCCCCCTAGTTATCCAGAAGCATACAGGGCAAGTTAAAGCAGAAAAAGAAAGCTCATGATTATCATCAAAAACTTAATACTTTAGAAAGCCAAGAGGAGTATAGAAAGTATAGAAAGTGCAGGGGTGAAGTAAAAAAGGAAATTAGAAAAACAAAAAGAGGACATGAAGAATTATTGGCAGGTAAAATCAAGGAAAACCCAAAGATGTTTCATCCGTACATTAAGAGTAAGAGGATAACTAAGGAAAGGATAGGGCCTATGAGAGATGTATAGAAAACATATGTGTGGATGCAGAAGATGTGGGCAGGGTTCTTTTTGAGTTTTTTGTCTCTGTCTTCACAAAGGAGAGGGTAGATGTAGACATTGTACTAAAAGAGGAGGAGTGTGAAATATTAGATACAATAAGCATAATGAGAGAGGAAGTACTAGAGGGTCTGACATCTTGAAATTGGATAAATCGCCAGGGCCGGATGGATTGCATCACAGGTTATTAAAGGAAGCCAGGGAGGAATTAGTGGATGCACTGAGGATCATCTTCAAATCCTCATTGGATATGGCCGAGGTGCCAGAGGATTGGAGGTCTACGAGCGTTAAACCTTTGTTTAAAAAGGGTGTGAGGGATAGGCCAAATAATTATAGGCCAGTTAGTCTGACCTCGGGTAAATTATTAGAATCAATTCTGGGAGACAGGATGAACTGCCACTTAGAAAGGCACAGATTAAGCATGGATAGTCAGCATGGATTTGTTAAGGGAAGGTCATGTCTTACTAACTTTATTGAGTTTTTTGAGGAAGTGACAAGGAGGATTGATGAGGGTAGTGCAGTGGAGGTGGTCAAAATGGATTTTAGTATGGCATTTGTCAAGGTCCCGCATAGCAGACTGGTCAGAAAAATGAAAGCCCATGGGATACAGGTTAATGTGGCAGGTTGGATCCAAAATTGGCTCAGTGACAGGAAACAAAGGGTAGTAGTCGATGGAAAGCGGTTTCCAGTGGCGTTCCACAGGGCTCAGTGTTGGGTCCCTTGCTATTTGTGGTATTTATTAATAATTTGGACTTAAATGTGGGAGGCATGATTGGGAAATTTGCTGATGACACAAAAATTGGTTGTGTAGTTAGTAGTGAGGAGGATAGCTGTAGACTACAGAATGATATCAATGGTTTGGTTGAGTGGGCGGAGAAGTGGCAAATGGAATTCAATCCAGAGAAGTGTGAGGTAATGCATTTGGGGAGGGCAAACAAAGCGAGGGAATACACAATAAATGGGAGAATATTGAGAGGGGTAGAAGAAGTGAGAGACCTTGGAGTGCATGTCCACAGGTCCCTGAAGGTAGCAGGACAGGTAGATGGAGTGGTGAAGAAGGCATATGGAATTATTTCCTTTATTGGTCGAGGTATAGAATACAAAAGCAGGGATGTAATGCTGGAACTGTATAAAACGCTGGTTCGGCCACAGCTGGAGTATTGCATACAGTTCTGGTACATTACAGGAAAGACATAATTGCTCTGGAGAGGGTACAGAGGAGATTTACAAGAATGTTGCCAGGGCTTGAAAGTTGCAGCTGTGAGGAAAGATTGGATCTGCTAGGGTTGTTTTCCTGAGAACAGAGGAGGCTGAGGGGTGACTTAATTGAGGTGTACAAAATTGAGGTGCCTCAATAGAATGGACAGGAGGGTCTGTTTCCCCTAGCGGAGAGGTCAATTACCAGGGGGCGCAGATTTAAGGTGATTGGTAGGAGGATTAGAGGGGACATGAGGAAAAACTTTTTCACCCAGAGGGTGGTGGGTGTCTGGAATTCACTGCCAGGAACAGTGGTGGAGGCAGAAACCCTCAACTCATTTAAAAGGTACCTGGACATGCACCTGAGGTTCTGTAACGTGCAAGGCTACGGACCAGGTGCTGGAAGGTGGGATTAGATTGGGCGGCTATTTTTTTTTCAGCCAGCACAGACATGATGGGCTGAATGGCCTCTTTCTGTGCGTAATATTTCTATGGTCCTATGGCATCCACTTGAAGGCCAAGCTTCATTTGGGTTGACAGGCTGGAAAATTGCCCCGTCACAAGGATCATGTATTCTCTCATGCCTTACTCTGGTTAAGTTGTTATGGTGTGGTTTCCCTTTCTTCAGAACTTTTGGAGAGAACATGGTCAACAGAGACTCCCCCCATTCTGTTTCTATTGATTTGCTCAGGGCTGTTCCTGTGCCCCTTTCTTCAGTTACCCTTCTTTGATATTTCCTCCCATTTGCTCAGGTATCTTATTTTTTCTGTTGCTCTCTTTGTCCATTTTCTTCACCTACTGCCATGCTGCGTTTCCTCACCTCTAAGGCACTGTTGAAGGGTGGCAACAGCTCAGATTTTCCTGTCAAAGTAACAGTGAGGCTAATGGCGCTCGCCATTATTTATGCATTAATGGTACAGCGACTTCAGGTAAGGGGCAGATGAGCAGTTAAACTCAAAAATCGAAAAGTTGCTGTCTGAGTTACAAATGCATTGAATGGTGTAAAGCTGCTATATTCGCACGGTAGATAGGAGTTAAACTCACCACAGAAAATTAAGTCTTATCCTGCGCAGTCTAAGTACCCTTTTGACAATGTGATAAGTGTTAATTACTGCCAGTCAACCTCTCAGGAAGGGAAAATTAGCTGTTACAGGTGTGGAGTTGCATTTGTTCAGGTTTTAATTGTTGGAGATTGTAAAAATTTCAAATTTAAAACTTCTTTTAACTTTTCCTTTCTGCCCCTTCTCTCAATCCAATCTTCCTTTCCCTCTCTTCATTTCTCTTCTGTACCTGATTTGGCATTGAATTCACACACTCTAATTTATACTTCCATCTCAGTCCTTGTGCTGTTAATTTCACAATCCTTCAATCTCTTTGGTTAGGGAGATACCGTGCTGGTTGCCCTGTTCAATCAGGTCCCAGATGCCCGGTTTCCCTTGCTGCAATGTTATCAGCTCACACTTTTAGCAACTTGCCACGCACAAAAAATTTTAAAAACTAAACACGCATGGACATGTCTAACTAACTGCAGCAACTGACGTCTCAACATGTTTCCTCCTGGGATGCCTATGGGTCAGTTCCCAAAGTAGCTGAATATCATTGTCTCAACTTCAATCAATGGAGCTGTTATAACCCCACCATTAACTGGAACAGCCTAGAGTGATGACATTGGGTCAGTGAATTGAAAAAGGTTACACTTCGAAAACAAAATCTATTGTTCACCAATTTTGTTTCCATAACATGTATAAAATTGAGTACTTTGAACAAAAAGTGCCACTCCAATTGTTCTATATTCCTTTAGGGCAATTCTTTTGCCTTGTAGTATATATCTGGTGTCTTCTAATATATTTCTGTTAGTTTTCAGTAAATTTTGTTGTGTTAATATTGCAAAAAGATTGCATAAAAAGTTATTTAGAAAAGGCCAGTTGTCCCAATTTGACACTGATACAACCCTACCAGCATCATCAATTCCCATTTCCAATATTACCTATTCTCACCCCCAAAAGTACATTGAATTGGAAAAGATGTGGTCAGCATGAAGGATGGAAACGACTGCAAAACTCATGCTGGGGAGTATGATATCTGCAATCGACTAAAAAAAATAAGGGGAGGGGATGGTTTCCACTCTTGACTGATTTCAATTGACTAAAATTATAATGAAGTATGTTTGGTAAATATGGTTAAAATGAGTTATTTTTTGACTGAATTATAAAGACTTACAAAGTTGAGCCTGCTCCTTGGTTTGGTGTTGACGTTACTGGAACCGAACCCGCAACTGGTTTGAACTGGGAGCACGAGCCCAACGGCCGGCCCGCGCGCGGGAAGCCATGTTGTCCACCTCTTGACAATGGAGGGAAGGCGAGATGAAGATGGAAACTTCTCCAACACCTCTCCTCCACTGCACGCTTCCAAAAGGTCTGCACAAAGTGTGTCTCAGGAGGGCGAGAGCTAGTCAATGTGCTTTCAGGCTGGCCAGAGTGCAGATCGACCCAGTTCTGGTTCTAAATGTGTAAGCTGTTCGAATCCACTTTTTTTAAAAAAGAAATTAACTTCATGAGGTGAATTTGAAATGCAAGCAGTCATACCAGCATAAAATGAAGTGAGATTTCATTAGATATTTGGTTTAGATGGTTATAAAATGGGGCAAGTGATGTAGTAGCAATGGTAGTGGATTCACAATCTAAAGATGTTGAGTTTGTAATCCCATCCTTGCCAAATTGTCATATTAAATTCAATAAGTTTAGTAATTTTGTGGGTAAGTTTAGTAATTTTGTGGGTAGTCACCCAGTTAAAATATTGCTTTAGAAATTTAAAAACAAAAACAAAAATTGCAGGGCTACGGGGAAAGGTCAGGGGAATGGGACTAGCTGAGTTACTCTTGCAGAGAAAAGGCATAGATACAACAGGCCAAATGGCCTCCTTCTGTGTCATAACCATTCTGTTATTCTATTCTGTAAAAACCTAATTGGTTCATTAGTGAGGTTGGAAAAGTTGGGACTGTTCTCCTTGGAACAGAGAAGGTTAGGAGGTGACCTCACAGAGGTTAAATATGATGAGAGGCTTTGATACAGTAAATAGGGAGTAGGTCAATGACAGATTCAAAAACATGGGGAAAACATTTAAAGGAGAGAAGAGAATTTTTTTCATTCAGAGGAGACTTGACAGGGTGGATGCTGAAAGGATGTGGGAGAGACTAGAATTAGAGGACACAGTTTAAAAATAAGGGGTCGCCCATTTAAGACAGAGTCACACACACACGCATACACAACCAGTTAACCAGGAAGAAAAAGGGATTTTCATTTACAGCTGTTACAAAGAAATAGACGGAATAAAGAAAAAACTTAGACTGAAGAGAAGGTATGGAAGTCCTCTGTTTTGGCAAGGTGTCCCAAAGGCGAATAGGTGGCTGCCACCATGAATGTTCCTAAAGCAGTTCTTTCCAAGTGATGTTGAAGATCAGTTTGGGTAGACTTTCAAGAGATGCCGCTACAGAAGGCTTCACATAGGTCTTACATCAGGTGTACAGCAACAAAGGTTTAAATTTTCACACATTTGATGGAAAGTTCTTTCAAAGATGCAAGGTTTCTGCAAACATTCAGGATTTCTCCAAATACAGGAGGCAACAGTACAACTAGATACAGGATTGGCTTTTCAAGAGAAAGGTGGGCTGGCTGGATCTTCTGTTCTCTGGCAGGTCAATAAGCAAACCCCAACTGCCTGTTTTTAGCCATATCAACTGGCTTTTTTAAGAGTTCAAAATGAAACTAAAAGTTATCTGCAATCCTGTGACAGCTATAAATCGTGGTATGTCACTTCCTTGTAAATATCTGTCCCTTCAGGTTAGAAAAGCTCTACTGTGTTTACTTGAAATCACATGCTTTCCAGTACATGTATACTAGCCAAAACCAGGAACCTTCAGTTGACCTTCCTTTTTAAAAAAAACACCAAGTTCAGCTTCTCTTTTAAAATATAGATTCTCAAGTTTTAACAAAAAAGGGAAACCCTCGTAACAATATACGCATAGGAGAGGGTTGAGAGGTGTATGAGCGGATGTTTGTGAGAACTGAAGCTTTAAGGTAAAAGAAGCAACTCACAATTTGAACTTATTTTCTTTGTGGAAAAGGAGATTGAGAGGAATCATAGGTTTTTCAAATGCGGAAAAGAATGGATTAGAAGTAAAGTAACTTTATTTGTATTTTTAGAAAATATTTTGTAGAATAAAATTAATGAGCCTCAAGCAAAATTCAGGATTAGATGGAATTTCCCTGCACTGACCAGCACCTATTAGGGGATATGCACATTAAACAAAGTAGTTGATCTTTTAATTGCTGGTTGTAGCTACTCCTACCAGGACATCTGCTGTCATGGTAGGTCACGCTCAACTATCTTGCACCATCCTCGTACATCCACTGCAGCTCATCTGCAACTGTGATATCCGTCATCCAACTACGCCAATGTCGCCCCTCTTTCTGCTGCCCTCCACTTTGCCCTCTAGAAGAGATCTTTGTAGCTTTTCAGCTCTGATCAAATGGTCAAAATACTGGCATTTTCACTTCTGGATGTCACTTTTTAAGAGTTATTTTTGCTCTTGCAATTTCAAGCACCTCTTCCTTTGTCTTGTGATCTGTGTAAGGAATTTTAAGCAAATGTCTCAGCAACCACATTTCAAAGGCCTCTATTTTCATCCACAGATGTTTACCTTTTGTCCACATTTCTGAGGGCATATAGGAAAGTGGATTGAATGTAGCATCTTATGAGCTTTTTCCTTGTTAAAAGCTTGAGCTTTTTGTTAATTAACATCTTTAAAACGAGTTGGATGACTATCTGGTTGGGAACAGGATTGAGGGTAATTAGAATAATTCCTGAGACAGAAATGATTTAACATTGAATGGAAGGCTTTTGCTAATGCAGCACTGGAAATGTCATGCAAAGGGAAAAAAGCAGGGAAAGGGTAAATAATGTAGGTATGAGAAATGTTTTGCCCTGGTCTATTTATCCTTTTGTTTGTTGAGTATTTTCAATTTTAAACCGGGTTCTTTGAAATAAATATCATGCTTAGTCTGGACGTGGTGTTTGCATTGAGCTAATATTGGTCTGTTTTTGGATCGGTAATGCCCAATTTCTGTGCACAAAATGAGCAGAAAATGTGACAAAAAGGTAAGAATCCATTATGGTAGGTCTCCAGTCATTTATGCCCTTTTCAGTTTCTCGGCCAGAAACATAGAAACATAGAAAATAGGAGCAGGAGTAGGCCATTTGGCCCTTCGAGCCTGCTCCGCCATTCATTATGATCATGGCTGATTATCCAACTCAGTAACCTGTTCCTGCTTTCGCCCCATACTCTTTGATCCCTTGAGACCCAAGAGCTATATTTAACTCCTTTTTGAAAACATACACTGTTTTGGCCTCAACTGCTTTCTGTGGTAGCGAATTCCACAGGCTCACCACTCTCTGGGTGAAGAAATTTCTCCTCATCTCAGTCCTGAAAGGTTTACCCCGAATCGTTAGACAATGATCTCTGGTTCTGGACTCCCCCGCCATCGGGAACATCCTTCCTGCATCTACCCTGTCAAGTCCTGTTAGAATTTTATAGGTTTCCATGAGATTCCCCTCTCACTCTTCTGAACTCCAGCAAATATAATCCTAACCGACTCAATCTCCCCTAATATGTCAGTCCCGCCATCCCAGGAATCAGTCTGGTAAACCTTCACTGAACTCCCTCTATAGCAAGAACATCCTTCCTCAGATAAGGAGACCAAAACTGCACACAATATTCCAGGTGTGGCCTCACCAAGGTCCTGTATAATTGCAGCAAGACATCCCTGCTTCTGTACTCGAATCCTCTCGCTATGAAGGCCAACATACCATTTGCCTTTTTTACCACCTGTTGGACCTGCATGCTTACCTTCAGTGGAAAGAGAAGCAGAGTTAATGTTTCGGGTCAGTGACCCTTCTTCAGTTCCGAAGAAGGGTCACTGACCCGAACGTTAACTCTGCTTTTCTTTCCATAGATGCTGCCAGACCTGCTGAGTCATTCCAGCATTTCTTGTTTTTATTTCAGATTTCCAGCATCCGCAGTATTTTGCTTTTATTTGCTTACCTTCAGTGACTGGTGTACGAGAACACCCAGGTTTATAGCCATTCAGATAATAATCTGCCTTTCTGTTTTTGCTACCAAAGTGGATAACCTCACATTTATCCACATTATACTGCATCTGCCATGCATTAACCCACTCACTCAACTTGTCCAAATCACCCTGAAGCCTCTCTGCATCCTCCTCACCACTCACCCTCCCACCCAGTTTTGTGTCATCTGCAAATTTGGAGATATAACATTTAGTTCCCTCATCTAAATCATTTGTGTATACTGTGAATAGCTGGGGTCCTAGCACCGATCCCTGTGGTACCCCGCTTGTCACTGCCTGCCATTCGGAAAAAGACCCATTTATTCCTACTCTTTGTTTCCTGTCCGCCAACCAATTTTCTATCCATCGCAATACACTGCCCCCAATCCCATACGCTTTAATTTTACATGCTAATCTCTTATGTGGGACTTTGTCGAAAGCCTTCTGAAAGTCCAAATAAACCACATCCACTGGCTCCCCCTCATCAACTCTACTCGTTACATCCTTGAAGAATTTGTCAAGTAGATTTGTAGATTTGTCAAGCATGATTTCCCTTTTGTAAATCCATGCTGACTCTGCCCGATTCTACCACTGTTCTCCAAGTGCTCTGCTGTAAAATCTTTGATAATGGACTCTAGAATTTTCCCCACTACAGACATCAGGCTGACTGGTCTATAATTCCCTGTTTTCTCTCTACCTCCCTTTTTAAATAGTGGGGTTACATTAGCTACCCTCCAATCTGTAGGAACTGTTCCAGAGTCTATAGAATCTTAGAAGATGACATCCACTATTTCTACAGCCACTTCCTTAAGTACTCTGGGATGCATACCATCAGGCCCTGGGGATTTTTCGGCCTTCAATCCCATCAATTTTATCATAGAAGCTATGATGCAGTTATGCCACATGCTCCAAACAGATCTGTAGCCAAAGTCCTTCACAGGAATGGTATATTCGGAATGGCCCTTAAATTTTATGCTTCAAGATTGTTTCAGAATGTCACTAGAGACATATGCACCATAAGTCGATCAGCTTTCCATATATTCTTAAGGCAAGTAACCAGTGCTGTGCTTGCTTTGCAAGCTATCTTGACAGTGGTATGAGAGGACTGTGCAGTTTTCTTTAGTATAATCTAGGAAGTTATAGATTATATACATTTGGTCATGTAGTGCTTCCTTGCTTAATGCCACTATCGAGGCTCATCTGCAATCAACAATGCTTGTTTTGCAGACAGCTTTCTGGGTGCCCTCCTTTTAACAATCCACCATCTCACAAATATTTGACCTGCAAAAACAAGTTTGAAGATGACTCCTGGATGATCAAGGCTATTCTTTGAAACCATGTATCATAAAACCTGAAGGATGCCAACTTAGTAATGGTATAGTAATATGCCGACTCTGGCAGTATAATCGTTGAGCGGGTATCATTCATGTGCCTGAATGAACCTGAGCTATCCTGCAATACAACCCAACCAGGTTTTCAAGGATTGTTGTGTGTTGCATACTGCAAAACTTTGCTGTTCAAAGAGTCATTATCATGGAGGTCCTGTAAGAAGACGAGCATCGGGTACATCAACGGGTGACTTACAGAGTAGAGCTCCCTTTACAATGTCCAAACCAGTCCCTGTGGTAAAATAATTCCTTACTGCAACAACCCCCTATGTATAGATGTGTCTCCAAACCATTGTTCTTGTTGTTCGTGACTTTTATATTGAGGACCTCTTGTAAATAAAATGGGACTAATGCAAAGAACAGGAAGAGCCTAAAGAGGTTGCAGAGCAGAAATTGCAGCATATTAGTGCTCACTTTACTGGCAGCTGTCACTACGCCTTCATTTTAAGTCTGCCCATCATCCGACAAAGATTTGATCTACATAGGCATATCTAAGGGTGGCCATCCAGCAAGCTCTCATACAAGACACTTCTCTTAACGTGGAAATTTGGCCATATTAACAGCCCTGCCTCCATCTTCCCATGCATTGTACAAATATGCCTTCTGTTGGATTTCTTTACTTTGGAGAAATGCAAGCTTGGAGAAGATATGATTGATTTTTAAAATAATGAGGGATTGTCCAAGACAGTTTGCAGATTATTTGAAATGGATAGGGATAGTAGGATTAGAGTTTGAGCCTATGAAACTTGTACAGAGGCTAGATGGTTGTAGATAATTCTTTTCACACAGAATCATCAGCTTCTGGAATAAACTACTAACGTGTGATAAATGTGGAGTCATTATACGCCTTTTAAAGAGAACTTGATGAGTTTCTGAAAGAGAACGTTTCCAATTATAGAGGCTAAATTGTTAATCAGGTGGTATAATGATGAGTTGTGGGCTACTGCCGTTTCCTGGAACGTGCTTGATTGTCTTAGAAAGTCAGAGAAAGCTTTACCAAAAGTTTTCCTGAATTGGATGCAGTTTTTCTTCTCTCTCAGAAAATAGCATGGGTTGGGCTTAATGTGTCTATAGGCCTTTTCTCATCCTTTTCAGCATTACACTTATTTTTTATTTCATTCATGGGATGTGGGTTGTCGCCAGTAAGGCCAGCATTTATTGCTTATCCCTAATTGCTTTTGAGAAGATGGTGGTGAACCACCTTCTTGAATACAACTGAGGGGCTTGTTCAGAGGTGTGGTTCAGAGTCAGCCACATTGTTGTGGGTCTGGAGTCACACCTAGGCCAGATTGGGTAAGGCGGGCAGATTTCTTTCCTAAAGGATATTAGTGAACTAAATGAGTTTTTAATGACAATCCAGCAGTTGCATTATCACCATCACTTATACTAATTTTGTATTCCTGATTTATTTAATTAATTGAATTTAAATTGTCCTGCTGTCGTGATGAGATTTGAACTCATGTTTCTGGATCATTAGTCCAGGCCTCTGGATTACAAGTAGTATAATGACTAAATTACTTACCATATCATGCAACTCAGAGACATGTTGGCAAACCTTTGAAATAATGCTCACTACACATCAGTTTCAGTGCTGCCAGGTTTTTAATTAAATAAATATGTGTATGAGTTCCTAGTGTTAGCTTCTGCAATGTTTTTCCTTAGTGACAGTGTCTGATGTATGTGCTTTTAGACCAAGTCTGGAGCTTCTTCTTGGTACTGTCTTAATGAAATTCATATGTGAGCTGGTGGTACTTAGCGTATTTTACTATGGTGGTCATTGCCTTCCAGCCAGTGTCCTGAAATAGATCTGCTGCAGCCAGTGCAGCTACTGTATGGGCAGCCTAGGCATGCAGGTTTTCTGGCCCTTCTGGATCACTGGAGTTAGCTGGCTAGAGGGCTGAGGTGTATGTTAGCACTGTGAGGACAGCATCTGTGCCCCTTCCAGCCATGCCCATGCTGTCGGGTGCTGTCTCACCATGGCCCCCTGGTGTGGAAGTAGCCCTAATGACAGAAATGAGATCAAGATGGAGCAGGGGCACAACAATTGCCTCAGTGTAGCAAGGTGAAAAATGCTTTGTCCAGCTCCAGTGAACCCCTTCCGTGAAGACAGGATTGGGCTCATTTGTGGTTCTCTACGATAATCGCAAAGCGTCCTGATATGTACAGGCTCATATAGGAAGAACAGTCATTTAGAAGAGGATTGTACCTTTGCGCAGATCACAGCTTTTCCAAGAGAAACTGGAAAAAGAAATAAAAAATGAGGGGACCACGAATATATTCAGATAATCATTTATTAGTTAAATATGTTATGGAAATTATAGCAGGTGAATGCAGACAAGTGAATATTAAAAATACAATGATTTGGTGGTAAAATCATAAGATTTGCTTTTAAAAAAAGATCTGTTACCCGCTAAAACGTTCCACTTGAACTTTTCAATTACTTTTCTTGAACAATATTTAAGTTTAAAAGCTTTGTTGTCTTATCAGTTAACATATCTGTTGCAGTCTTAATTTGGAACTGCATTGTATCATTAATTTTTGGGCAGGAGGGTGTTACTGTATCAATACACTGCCTGCTCCAAGCATGAAACATTTGCTTCCTATAATAAACCTATAGCTCCTGATAAAACTATTAACATCAAAGGAAAATAAAAGTCGATATGAAACTCTGGGATAGATTAAAAGAAAATGTAAATTAATTCATAATTTTCCCCACCTCAATTCCCCTACCACCTACCTATACTAGGGGTAATTTATAATGGCCAATTTACCTATCAACCTGCAAGTCTGTGGGAGGAAACCGGAGCACCCGGCAAAAACCCACAGTCAGAGGGAGAACTTGCAAACTCCACACAGGCAGTACCCAGAATTGAACCTGGGTTGCTGGAACTGTGAGGCTGCAGTGCTAACCACTGCGCCACTGCTTTGTTAACCTATTGATGGTCCTAAGTTGTTGGGTAGAAATTATTTTATCTGTATCAGCTTGAACTTGCTGCAAATTATATTTAAAAAAGAACAAGCCATGTTTGGGAAAAGCACTGGAACTGAAACTTTCCAGATAAATAGTAATACTTCTAACTTTCTTGAGAGAGGGCATAGCTGTCATTCATTTTCATTCTACATTCTGTAAAAGCTTTTGGACTGAAATTTTGGTCTCTGAAGGCAGTAATTGCATAGTTGTGGTGTAGTTTCCATAAGGCATCCAGCTCACCCAGTACTGTGGCGTGGAATTTATTACTGGCTGGAGTGATAATTTGTGCAAAGAAAGCAGATTATTTCCCTCTTTTCCTCCTCACTGTAACTTTTGAAAATAGGGAATTTTTATTGATAGCAGAATGTAAAAATGCAAAATGCCAGAGAGGTTTATTCTTACAGAAGAAAGTGAATTTTAAATCTCATACAACACAAAATATTTGATTGACAAAGATAATGCCATAATGGCTATTATATAGTGAGCAGCATGTTATTTTAATGGTTTTTATTTTTCCTGATGTTAGCAGTTTTAGAAAAGACTTTAACTGATAATTCCTCCCCTCTACTGTATCTGAAAAAATATCCTTATTTTCTTCGGATTAAACTATTTAGACCATTAGTTATTTTCTATCTGGACTAATAAATTATTTTGGTCTCATCTCCACTGAACAGTGATAAACAAATCTTAAACTAAACTAACCCATATGAAACTTCTAATCTTGTAGAAAGTGTGAACTATTAATGTAGAAAGAACTCTATCTGCAACAGGCTAAGGAAAGTTTATGCTTTGTTCAAAAGGCTAATTCAAGGACTGGGTACAATCCCTGATATTGGGCCTTGGATCTTATTTCCATGATGTGGGCATGCTGCAGAGTGTCAGAATCAGCTCGCCAGGTGAAGCATTGCTGAAGATCAGGCTGCTGTAAACCTCAGATATATGAGGAGGAGGGGTGGTCGCTGGCTGGGGGAGGGGAGCGTCAGTTGGGAATGTGATTGGTAGCAGGTCAGATGGGGCTCCCCATGTTGTCTTAATGTACATTTGGGAGAACTCCTGCTCCTCCCAGTTCCTCATTCAGGTAGGTATAGGAAAAATTCCTGCCAGTTATCACTATGTGCTCTGTGAGTTCAATGTGTGGCGAGTGAAATGCTGGGGCATTTGACAATGAAGCACAGGAGCCTAATTTAAGTAAATTACTTTCACCTTTGAATGCTTCCAATTTAAGCTGCTGATGCCAGTGCAACCACCTTAACCAATATGGCGGCTAGCATGCTTCCGGATGTAAATGTGCATGTATTTCCTGCTTGCCATATTGGGAGTTTAGGAGGCTATCTTGCAGCTGAAAAATGGGTGCTGTGCAGCTGAATTTCTATATTTTTATGTCTTCTATTGCAGATCCTATCCAATCCATTGAAATTACACAGGCCTGGAAATTATTCTAAAGTTTACACGACTGATATAATGCCTTCCAGATTTGTCTTGTTTGCCATTTCTTTAAATGAAATGGAGAAAATTACCATAATGAACAGTTTGCCAAGTGCAGGTTTCAGTCTTTTTACACTGTACCTTTAACTCCTTTCCAGATGGGAGGAGGGAGACAGATTTTAGTTGTAGCTAGGGTTGCTACCTTTGAACAAGGCCAAACCAGAAAGGGAACAGAGCAAGGAAATGGGCATATGAGGTTGGCTTTGCTGGTAATAAAAATTAATTGCAAATCTTAGTGATCACAATAATGAATGCCAATACATTGTAATGGTTTACATATATTGCCGCTAAGAAAAAAGACGGTCTAGTCCACAACCCAGTAAGTGGGAAAGTGGGTTCATTGCTGGAAGAGATCACACTTTTGTTTCACTGTCGTCCTGTGCACACGATACATATTGATGGACAGTTATTGTGAAGCTTTTTAGTTTATTAGCAACAAACACCCTTTACCTAATAATAAACAAATGCAACTGAAAGAAACACAAACTGTAAAGTAGAATGGTACATCTAAACATATCATTTCTGCTCCAAACTCATACGGTCTTTTCCTGTTTTCTGATTTGACAGTACATTGTCATGGATGCTATCATTGCCCCCAACTGTAAAATTGAAAGAAAGAACAGTCAGTGTCAATTTATTTACATTATCGCAGTAAACACTGTTGCACTTATCAGGAAGAGGAAAATACCAAGGGAGTAAAAACTAAAACGTCAAAAATGGACTAAATCTTAAATATCTCTCAATTCCACGAGGAATCCCACAAAAGGAATATTGGCCGTATTACTTAAAAACATGTGTTTTTTTAAGTTACATTAACCTGACACGATCAGAAGACTATTTTTTCATAAACCTAGTTGACAACAGATTATATGGTATAAATGGGATATTTAAGCAGTTTAAGATTAATAATTTCACAGAGGATTAATCAAAGAAGTTAGAACCTTTGCATTTCTTTCTTTTGGGCCTCCTTATCTCGAGAGACAATGGATACGCGCCTGGAGGTGGTCAGTGGTTTATGAAGCAGCGCCTGGAGTGGCTATAAAGGCCAATTCTAGAGTGACAGGCTCTTCCACAGGTGCTGCAGAGAAATTTGTTTGTCGGGGCTGTTGCACAGTTGGCTCTCCCCTTGCGCCTCTGTCTTTTTTCCTGCCAACTACTATGTCTCTTCGACTCGCCCCATTTTAGCCCCGTCTTTATGGCTGCCCGCCAGCCCTGGCGAATGCTGGCAACTGACTCCCACGACTTGTGATCAATGTCACAAGTTAGAACCTTTGCATAATGTGAGGCAAAGTACATCTCAGAAGGAAATGTGCAATCTCATTCTTCAGTGAAAACAGCTTATAGTCTTCAGAAGGATTATTTAACCACAAACTTGCAGACAGTAATTCATACCCATGAACCAAGGCAAGATAAACCAAACTCAAAATCAAACCGGCAAGTACTCGATGGGCTGAATGGCCTACCTCTGTGCCATAAATGACTCCACGATTCAATATTCAAATAATTTTTAAAATATTTATAATCCCTTTGAAGAACTAGCTTTGAATGTCAATAGGATGAATCAACATTGATTACCAGCTATAAAGACAAGAGACATGTGGACAACTACATGGGAGCTGGGATTTTCTGCTTTGAGGAACAGTTCGCCCTGCAAGCTGTATATCCACCGAACTTGGCTACTGGTGACCTCATTGAATATTTTGCAGGCACTGATTTGAATAGTTTTGGCAGGCTCACAAGCTGGTAGAGGGGATGGTGAGAAAAAGGAAAATGGCTGCTGTAGGCCTGACTAGAACTGCTGTTGATAAATGTGAAAGCCAGGGTAAACTGTCCGTTGGGCATTGAGGGCAGCCTGACTTTTGGGAGGTGGCAGAGGCAATCAGTGCAACCCCACACCACCCCAAGAACTGTAACCCAATGCAACAACAACTTGTATTTATACAGCACCTTTAAAGTAGCGAAGTGTCTTGACACATTTTACAGGACTGTTATCAAACAAAATTTGACATCGAGCCATATAGGAGATATTAAGAAAGAGGACCAAAAGCTTGGTCAAAGAGGAATGTTTTAATAAATGTCTTAAAGGGAGAAGGAGAGATAGAAAGACAGAGGTTTAAGGAGGGGATTTCAGAGTTTAGGATATCGGCAGCTGAAGGCAAGGCCGCCTATGGTTAAGCAATTAAAATTGAGGCCAGAATTGGGGGAGTGCAGATATCTCAGAGGACTGTAGGGCTGGAGGGGAGATGATGGAGATTTGGTGTTAAGAGCAACAGTGCCACTGCAAAGAAGGTTCAGTGACCTCATAGGCGTGGTCAAGGTAAGTCAAGGAGCTTTTGCCAATACACATTCTCTGCCACTCATACAGCTCCATTCACTTCCTTACCTATCATAGTCTTTCTCTCTCAGGACTTGGATATCAGGGAAACTCACTTCTGCCGAGGGCAATTTCTCCAAATACTCAAGTATCTTATTTATTCAAAACTATGCTCTCAATACACTTTCCCTCTTGTGGACTTTTGCTCATGTTCAAGGCCACATCGGGCTGAAATTTATACTCCCACCGCTGAAATTGGCGGTGGGCGAAAACAATGGCGACCCGCCCATGCGATATTAAGCGCAGTGGCTCATTTAAATAGCAGGGCGGGCTGCCCCCCGATGACACGGAGGGGGAGGGCTATCTGTCCCCGGCAATGGCGTCAGCTGCCTGTGCGCATGCGTTGACACCACTTTTAAAGTGCTTCGAGACCTACTGTTCAATTTAAACATCTAAAGAGACATTGAATAAAAAAAATTAAATACAATTATTCTGCCCCTCTCCCATAACAATTAAATTAATTACTTGCGCTCTCCCCCAAAACACTTACCTTGTCCACCTGATCATTCCCCCCACCACCACAAAGTACATAAACTTTAAACTATAACCCTCCTCACCATCCCCTATACAATGATATCACTTTGAACCCGGACCACCCCTCCCGCACTGAAAAATTTACCTCCTACCCCCCTCCCCACAAGTATTCCACTTGGGTTCCCCGGATGGGGATTCGAAGGGGCGGGAGTGCTGGTCAGCGGCACGAAGATCACACTGGGACAGACAGCGGGAACATTGATTTTAATTAATTTAAATATTTAAATGGCAGTCCTGTCGCCGAGCGGCGGCGGCGGGGGTCTGCTACGAGGCCTCGCCGCCACCGGCAATATCGGGCCAGGACTTCCCGGCGTCGGGGTGCGTGGCGGCCCTCTCCTGGAGTCATTTTCCGGAACCCTCCCGCCACGACCCCTGACATCGGGGGGTCTGTAACATTCAGCCCATCATTTCAAGGGACAAGGACATCTTTCATCATCATAGTATGCATGGGAGGAGTCTTCATGACACAGTAACATTGGTATCTCTCCCTCCAAAGGGAATAATGACCTACAACGAACAATTCAGAGTGATAACCAGGGCACATTTACGATTACAGAGTCCACATGAAGAGAAAGCATTGGACCTAATGGGCTGTTATACAGGAGAAGGTGAGGTTGGAAGCAAGCAGATAACAGAAGACTGATAAAGGCTGGGCAAGGATCATCATATACCAGTTTCATGTGTGTTCTCAAAGTATTGTAATGCTTTATACTTGCCTGACTTTTCTTCAAGTGTGAATGTTTTTTTTAGAAAAAGCTCCATTTCTGCGTATGCTTTCAACTTTTGGGGGTTGCCTTCTGGCAAGAAAAATGTAGACTTCTGTCTTATGAAGACCCTTGGAAAGTGAGGGGACTTTGTGAGGGTTAGGTTGGAGGGGAAGGGAAGTGTGAACGATGTTAATGTGGTGAGTCAACATCTATTTAGTAAAAGTCTGGGTCACCAGTTATGCTCTTCTTGCTATGGTGCTGGCTGCTGGCTGTCCTGTTCCAGGTCCTCGTCTTCTACTGTAAGGGATGCCTAACTAAGACCTTCTTGATCTCAGACCTTGGTGAGTAAATATCTAGGTGCAGGGAAGAGATGCCTATAGTGATCCCTAAATTTAAGAGCCTCTAACCTAGTATCTTCCATGGTGTCTCCACCTCCCTAACATCAAAATAATAATGGTACTCCCATTGAAAAGTCCATCTAGAGTGTAAAGCAATAATTTTGAACAGAGGTGAGTTTAAAAAAATATATCTAAAGTACTGAAAAGATTGCTGTGTAGGCAAAGAAACACCAACCTTCAGTAGCAGCGTATAAAGTGGCCTCATCAGTGTGGTATCACAGGGGTACCTTGAAGAACTCTTACCACTACTCAAATAGTGGCAGTCATTACTTGTGCTGGGGATTTGGGGCAGATTTGGAGGAGAATGAGGTGGAGGAGTCAGCCTCATCTCAACCCAATGAAATATGGTGGGGCAACATTTAGTATTTCTTTTAGGAGGAAACTGTAGGCGTTTTGTTCAGTGTAAATTTGAGACTATATGAATGTATTTTACTCTGTTTATCACCCTATAATGAGTATTACTTTTAATGGAGAACGCAGGTCTAACTGTCAAGTTATTTAATTGTGGTTAGCATCACAGTCAGGTCTATTTTGGGGTATGGCGTAGCTAGAATGTAAAGTGGGATATCATAGAAATCTTCCTGCATGGCAAATACATTTACAGCTTACTCAGGTCTGATGGCTTCCTCATTATAGTGTGAATAAATTATTCCACCATTTCCCATTGTGTAGACATTGGGCTGAATTTTACTAACCCCTCGATGCCGTGGGTCGTGGCGGGAAGGCCCGTAAAATGCTAGCAGAGAAGGCCCCGCCGGATATCAGCGGGTGTGGTTCCCCCCGCCCCCTCCCCCCAGCCGCTTGGCAGTCATTACGACATTAAAATGAGGTCATTAAAACCTACCTGCCGGCGGCGGCTGTCCCATGCCGATTTTACGGCCAACCAGCAGCAACTCGCGCGCCTGCAGAACTCCGTTGGAGTTCGGAGTCCAGACACTGGTGGGGAAGGGGGGAGGAATAAAATTATCAGAGCGAGGTGGGGGAGCAGCGGGGAAAACTTCTCCTATTGGTTGTGGGGATGGTGGAAAGGGGTTGAGGGTCAAAGATACTGAAGTTCACGGGGGAAATTTCGGAATTTCAAAAAGTGAAGTTTTGGAGGGTGGGTCAATTTATGTGTCAAGGACTCAGTGGAGGAGGGTGGGAGAGGGGATTCAACGTTAAATTAAAAGTTTATTAATTTTTTAAAATCACATCGGTGCCTTTAAATATGTTAATATTTCCCAAAGGGCTTGAAACCCTTTAAAAATGGCACCGGCGATTGCGTGGTGGCGCCGGACGCCGTTGCCAGGGACGCGGCGGCTGCCCTCTCTATGTCACTGGGGACAGCCGCTCCGCCCCCTCCATTTAAATGAGCCCCCACTTGTAATATCGCGGGGACTGTGTGGCGGCAATTCCGCGTGGGAAGGCTGACGACTTCACAGCGCAGCACGCTGATAAAATTCAGTCATTATGTCCTGGATATTAAATCAAATTAGAGAAACACTGCATAATAGCAACAAGAGTAGGTCATTCAGCCCGTCAGGCCTGTTCTGCCAAACAGATTATGGCTGATCTGTAGTTTAACTCCATCACCTTGGGTCTATAATCTTATCCTTGCCTAACAAAAATCTGTTAATCTCAGTTTCAAAATTCTCGACTGACTCCCCACCCCCTCACCCTGCCCTGCCAAGCTTCAACAGCTTTTGGGGGCGAGAATGTAAGATTTTCACTACGCTTTGCATGAAGAAATTCTTCTTGACATCACTCTTGTGTGTCCTAGCACTAATTTTAAGAATATGCTTCCTTGTTCTGGACTCCACAACCGGCAGAAATAATTTTTCTCCATCTCCTCTATCAACTCCTTTAATCATCTTAAAGACCTCACCCCTTATTTTTGTATAATTAAGCTGTCTATGTAACCTTTCCTCATAATTTAACCCTTTTTGCTCATATGTGCAGTCATCATTTCCACTGTAAACATTTCCAATTCAGGGGTAGAGTACATTACCTCCAGTACACAAATTCCCAAAGCTACAATACCGAGAATCTTGGTGTGGCTCTTCAGATAATTGAGAAGTGCGCTGTAGCAACCCTGAAAACAATAAAAAAAATAATTCAATCCTTGATCTTTATTTTCCTACCAATTTTTTGCCTTTCTCCTCCCTTAAAGATATGAGCACAGAAATCCTGCAAAGACAGTGAGCGCTGGGAGTATGGCAAGAAAACATTTCTGCCGCCACTATCCTGGTGTGGGTAAATTCCTTCCAAATCCCAGGAACAGGATGATTTAAATAATTAAGGTTGGGCAGCTGCACTTGTAGAAGCCCATCAGAGGCTCATGACTCACCAAGGCAGCAGGAACTCAGAGCTGCCACTATGTCGACCAGCTGGGGTTGATCACTGTTGGCATTCGCACAGTTGCCACTTTCACTAGGCTCAGAACAGGACCTACTTCTGCACTTGGCAGAAGCAAGTTATGCCGCAGTTTCCAGGTGTGCATTTGGCAAGATTCTGGAGTAGCTAAACATCCTCGGGTATGTCCCCAAACTGTTAACAAGACTTTTTTTGGGAGTGTGTAGGACAGGCAGAAGAAGCCTCCCTCCATTGGGATTTCTTGGGTTGTTAAAGTAGAGCAGAAACCCGGCAGATATTGGTTCTATCCCAAATTGTGACTCACCAGCTTAGCTTTGCCACAGTTCTGCACCCTTATGAGGAGAATTTGTAGGCACATGGCTCTTGTTGGGGTTTGATTCCATGGGTGTTTGTCACAGTTCTTTACTTCACTCAACTAGCTATTTATCATGTATAAAGCTTGATTCTTTTGGGCCTCCTTATCTCGAGAGACAATGGATACGCGCCTGGAGGTGGTCAGTGGTTTGTGAAGCAGCGCCTGGAGTGGCTATAAAGGCCAATTCTGGAGTGACAGGCTCTTCCACAGGTGCTGCAGAGAAATTTGTTTGTTGGGGCTGTTGCACAGTTGGCTCTCCCCTTGCGCCTCTGTCTTTTTTCCTGCCAACTACTAAGTCTCTTCGACTCGCCACAATTTAGCCCTGTCTTTATGGCTGCCCGCCAGCTCTGGCGAATGCTGGCAACTGACTCCCACGACTTGTGATCAATGTCACACGATTTCATGTCGCGTTTGCAGACGTCTTTATAACGGAGACATGGACGGCCGGTGGGTCTGATACCAGTGGCGAGCTCACTGTACAATGTGTCTTTGGGGATCCTGCCATCTTCCATGCGGCTCACATGGCCAAGCCATCTCAAGCGCCGCTGACTCAGTAGTGTGTATAAGCTGGGGATGTTGGCCGCTTCAAGGACTTCTGTGTTGGAGATATAGTCCTGCCACCTGATGCCAAGTATTCTCCGAAGGCAGCGAAGATGGAATGAATTGAGACGTCGCTCTTGGCTGGCATACGTTGTCCAGGCCTCGCTGCCGTAGAGCAAGGTACTGAGGACACAGGCCTGATACACTCGGACTTTTGTGTTCCGTGTCAGTGCGCCATTTTCCCACACTCTCTTGGCCAGTCTGGACATAGCAGTGGAAGCCTTACCCATGCGCTTGTTGATTTCTGCATCTAGAGACAGGTTACTGGTGATAGTTGAGCCTAGGTAGGTGAACTCTTGAACCACTTCCAGTGCGTGGTCGCCAATAAAGCTTGATAGTTCCTACAATATCAACACTCACTAACACAGTTGAGCTCAATCCTGTCTTCTCCCAATGTCTTCTAGTGAGGCTGATTGGATAGTGATCAGCAGTGGGAATGTTAGCTAGCTGGCCCCTCCCTAAATCTAAATATTACCCAATTGTGGCTAGCTTGGCTTAGTGGTAGCACTCTCACCTCTGAGTCAGATTGGGGGTTCTAGCCCCACTGGAGGGCTTGAATGCATAATCTAAGATGAGACTTCAGTGCATTTCTGAGGGGCTGCTGCATTGTCATAGATGACATCTTTTAGATGAGACCTTAAATCCAGGCCCTGTCTGCCTGTCCAGATAGATGTAAATGATCCCATGGCACTGTTTAAGCACGAAAAAGTGGCCTGACTAACATTTATCCTTCACCAACACCAAAACTAAATTAAGTGGTCTTTATTTCATTGTAGTTTTTGAGAATTTGCTGTGTTTGCCTACTTAGTAACGACACCTCAATAAGAAATGTATTGGTTGTGAAGCACTTTGGGACACCCTATAGACATGAAAGGCACTACATAGGTCCAAGTTTATTTCTCTTGTCTTTCCATTACTATGGTTGCACTCAGCTGATTTAGATAATGGGGCCGAACGTAGAACTTCCATGATTGACTTGCATACTGCTGTGCCTGGGACCTTCCTGATATTCACTGCTTTAATCAGCTGAGTCTTTAGGAAGGTGTAGCAGGATTTTATACAGGGCATAGTATTCACAAAAGCAAGATGTTAGTGTAAAAATGCTTATAAATGCATACGTTACCGGCACGGACTTATCAACATCGCTGAGTAGGCACGGACCATCAACGGAGCAGCATGCCTTAGGATACCTTGATGTATTGTTATTGAAAGGAGAGTATGTAAAGTCGTTGTAGCCATTGAACCCACAACACGTGAACTGGAAAAATAAAAAAGGGAGAAGGGATTTACTAAAAGTTGGTTGTGGTTTCAGAATGTTCTCTTCTCTTATCCAAGATTTCTAAAGAAGCATCAGAATGCTGATCAGAGATTTAAATGGGTTTGCGTTTAACAATTATATAACGTATCTGGATTCCGTTGTGTTATTGTTTGGATTTTCTGGTTGTTGGCTACAGTTGCGCAGCCAAAATATTATGCCTTTCAAGGTGTTGCCTTATAGTACTTCACCTCAGGGCATTAACACCTCAAAGGTTTCCCTTCCATACTGTAGAAAAATAGTGACTGGCTGAAGTAAGCATTTATTTTTTAAATTACTAATCAATCCATTTGAGTAAATATGTACAGACTGCAAAGTACCCAACAAAAATCTGGCTAGGCAAATCTATCAGCTTTTTGAAAGCTGCAAGTCACTGTAAAACTGACCCAAGTTCCTGAAATAATGCCTTCATGCTGTTTCCGCTGATTTAGAACTGCTGCTCTTCTTCGAGCCTGGATCTTGATTTGGAAATTTCTCTTTGTCCTAAGTGCTGGGAATTTCCAGCAGCCAATGACAAATTCTGTCTGTGTTTGATAGAGATGCTTTGTGAGAGTTGTTGTTTACAACAGATCATGTGGAATTGCAGTGCACACTTAATAAAGTTACTGCACTGGCCTACTGGATTTCTCAACAATAACTTGCACCATGTGACAATCAAGTCAAAAAAAAAGTTTTAGTCCCTGTTCAGAACTTCTGTGAAGAGAATCCTTCGTGTGAGTTGCGATTTTCAGCTTACTTTTGTAGAACAAAGATACCTAGATTGTATTGTGATAAACTAGGCAAAACATTAACATATAACAACTGTGAGGTGAGAATCGTGGAAAGTTGAAAGAAAGGCAGCATTTTACACAGCTTGTCCATCAAATAAAAATGGTGAGCAAACAAGCTTATTTGAGAGAAAGGGCTGATTAACATTGACTGAACCTGCGGGAACAGGGCAGTATTGGGGAAAAAAATGGAAGTGTGCCACTCGCTGCCCTGTTCCCATGTCATGGCCATTTTATTAAGGTCTTTCAGCAGGATGGCCCAGGCGCTTGCCTGTTTGAGGTGGCAGCCGATTATCAATATGCAAATTGAGGTCCTATGCCAGTTGTATGACCCCCGATGTAATTTTGAACTACCAGTGAGTGGAGTGTGCACTGCACACACTGCACCTGTTGGCACCAGGGGTTTGAGCAGCCTCCTGCCTGCCCAAAGTTCAAATCAAGTCCAAAGTATTTTTATGCGTTCCTGATGCCTTACTGATTTTATACCTCTCTCTTCCCTTTTGTTGACCAGGTACCTTGCCCTAGTTGAGTACTGCACCCAGTGACTCACAAGGCCCAACTCTTGTGGTTTATAATGTAATTGAATCTCTTTATGTTACTATTATGTGCACTCAGCGTGTACATTATCCTGTTATTGTAGATAGGGCAATGAACAGATCAGTTATCAAAATTGATCTTAAACAAAATAAACATTTAACTACAAATTTCAGTATAACTGAGTCTTAACTCTATATTATCAATTTCAAACATTTATGTCTTTTACATAATTACCTCTTTCATTACTGCTTCCCATATTGCGGTTATGTCTGACGGTTTGCCATATTCCTCTTTGATTGATATCAGTGCCACGTTTTGAATGTAACTCATAAAAATGTTAGCCTGGAAACAAAACAAAAAGATCTTTTCAAAAAAAATTTTGAAATGAAGTGTCACAGCTGCGTACATATACAATGTTATAACTTCTAAAGTATTAAAATAGACTAGGCTATCTTTAAAAATGCTAGATTTAACTACAGCATTCAACTTGGCAGACATTAAGTTGAAGCATATTTCATTAATGGTTATGGACTGATAAATCAGCAAAATCTGTTTTTACACCTGATTTACTGATCCTTATTGTATTTATTTTCTTACAAACTAAAGGTTTGATTTGTTAGGTTGGTATTTTGTAAGGCAATTTAATAATGATGGAGATTAAAATGTAGCCCAAATACACAACTGCGATTCCCGTGTCATTTGGTCTATCTTGTTTCTAGCATCCTTTTGTGTTCTAGGTCTTATCCAGTTCTAGAAAAGTACATGAATGGGATCCAAATTCTAAATATTCAAACTAAATAATTGAAAATATTATGACAAGGCTTACTGTTCCAGAAAATTGTTTTAGCTAAAGACATAAATTGAAACTGAGAAATAACCTGAAAATGTTAAACATTCTAGACTGCTACGAGAGTGTATAAATTAATGGAATTCTATCATATGTGGTGATGGCAATAAAAAAATGGCAATGTTCCTCCTTCCCTATCCTCTTCCAAAGGCATTTATTTCTGCAGGATACTAGTCTCTGGCTATCCCCAATTCCTTGGCCAAATGGTCACTCTTCATACATAAACCATGACGGTCATTATTGGCAGGTTCGTCCATCTCAGAGGCAGTTATAGATAATCTTGTCCTCAACCACCATCCATGAAAGTACACTTTACAGCTTGTGTTGCAGCAATACACTCACAAGAGGAAACCCTGACTGATTTCCCACCTCGCACCCAAGATACTAAGGGCCATTGTAACTGCTACCCTGGGTAAGATCAGTGAACTTAGCATAGAGGAGATTTATGAGGATGTTGCCAGGACTGGAGAATTTTAGCTATGAGGAAAGACTAGATAATCTGGGGTTTTCTTTGAACAGAGGAGGCTGAGGTGAGATTTAATTGAGGTGTATAAAATTATGAAGGGCCTTGAGTGGATAGGAAGGACCTTAGCAGAGAGGCCAATAACCAGGGGCATAGATTTAAAGTAATTGGTAGAAGGATTAGAGGGGAGTTGAGAAATCTTTTTCACCCAAAGGGTGGTGACGGTCTGGAACTCACTACTTGAAAGGGTGGTAGAGGCAGAAACCCTCATCGCATTTAAAAAAAACACTTGGCTATGCACTTGACGTACTGTAAGCTACAGGGCTATGGGCTAAGAGCTGAAAAGTGGGATTAGGCTGGATAGCTCTTTTAGACATGATAGGCTGAATGGCCTCTTTCAGTGCTATAAATTTCTATGACTTTATGATCTGATCAATATGGTCAGTTACATACTGCCTTCAGTTACTGAGCTATTGGATGTTTTCTTGTGGTCTTATTGTGCAATCGAGAAGCACATCTCCTACACGTTTTTCCTTTCCTGCTGAAGTTGCTCTAATATCATTGAACCTTTTATTTCAGGCATACTTACCAAGCCAGAAAATGCAAGGATAACCACAGCACCTGCAACTTGCGCTATGAAGATCAGCAGTATTATGATGAAAAACTAGAAGGAGAAATAGCAAAAATAAACACTTCTGTCTCTTAGTTTACTGGTGTCTTGGGAAATCAAGGTACTTTAAAAACATTTTTGTTTGTATATTTGGTAAGATAACAACAGATGATAGCTGGAGGCAATCCAGTAGACGATGCATTAACCCTACTAAGTGTGCACACAGAAAAACCTAAGAGAACTTGCCAAGAGACGGAGCCAGAAGTTTCCTATGGCTGAATTTGTGATACAGCATCCAAGTTCATTAAGTAAAGGTTAATTGTGAATTTGAACTTCTGCTTATATGGGACTAAGTTCTAGGTGGTCACTGTGTAGTAAAAAGTTCCACACACAGGAGCAATGGTGTGGATATTAGTCTCTATTCCCTCATCTAAAAGGCAATCTTCAATTGTGAGGCAGACAATGAGTACCAGTGCGTTATCTGACTATAAAGGCATAAAAGCTGATATTGATTCTTCCTTCATATGACATCCACATTGCTCATTTACCAAGCTGTTATCACTGAGATCAGTGCTGACAAGGAATTAAACCTGTGACCTTCCTACTACTACCACACCAACGTATATATCTCGTATATGTAGGAGTATGGCTTCTACACCTGTGGAATTTCTTGATTTTTATTTAGCCATAATGTTAATCATAAATTAATGTTTAGGTGTTATAGGCAGAAACAGTTACAAATTAAATCTCAAAACACTTTCTGCTCTTGTGATGTTTCCATTTAGTGCCTTAGCTGTCCTTGTGTTGTTTCTCAGTGAGATTGCCACATTATGAATAGGAAAAGAGATTATTAGTTATCATTCTGTGAATCCATGCCCACTCAGATCTGGATTGATATCTCTTCTTTGCCAAATTTCCCATGCTTCCCTCCTCTTCTGTTTTTCTGCCATAACCATTTTCACCTCCTCTGAACACATCTTTTCTTTATTTACTTGTCCCATTTCCAACCCTTTCGCCTTGCACCACCATCCTTTTTGTCATTTAATCACTCCTGCCCTCCACCCTATCACAGACCTTCCCCCTTTGTTCTTTCTTCTCCCTCCCTATTTATCTGGCCCTGTACTTGCTTAAAACTGTCAAATCTCTAACATCCTCCAGTTCTGAAAAAACATGATCGACCTGAAACGTTAAGTCTGTTATTCTCTTCACAAATGCTACCTGAGCAGCTGCGTGCTTTCCAGCATTTTATTTCTGATTTCCATCATCTGCCGTGTATTTCTTTTGATATAATTTCAGATCACTTTTTGGTCCTTACAGCTGCAGAGAGGAGACTTTCATGCCAATAGGGCTGAATTTGAAACTAGGGGTGAAAGGACAATGTGCTAAATCATTCAGTTGGGTCTGAATAGTGAAAATGGAAAGAAATACAATATTTTGATATAATTTATGTAATTCTGAAATGTTTGCAGTCATACTGTGTTTGAAGATTCTGTATGATTGATGGTAAAACATCCAACTAACACTCCTTCCTCATGTTACACAAAAATGAATCTCATTCTTGAGTCAATCTAATTTCAAGTTCCCATTTACCCCATCATTTTCTTCCAAATTTATTCCCTCCTTCTTCTCCTGAAGGAGTTGGTTCCTTGGCCAGGCTTAGTTCACAGGTGCTAATTAGCTTCAGTACCTTACCCAAGCTCCCATTTTTTGTGTTAAAAGGTGTGGGTTAAAATACTATTTGATTGCAGCAAGTATCACAGCTAAGCCTTTCCTTACCTGCCATCCATAAGTGCAAGGACCACTTGATATAGGAATTCTAGATGGTTTTCACCTCGTTAACGTGGGAGGCCTGAGAACAATTGGAACATCCCTATCCCAGTTCCAGCTGAGACCAGCTTCACCATAGAACATCAACTGTAGCTCAGCTACTCAGTGTCATAACCAGCGAAGCCAGTAAACAGTCCTACGGCCTTTTTCCTTACAGCAGAACCCAGAGATGTAACAAACAAGAAGTTTTTACTCACCATCATCAACATGCACTTGTTCTCCTTCACTGCTCCGTAGCATCCGAGGAAGCCAATCAGTACTAAGAAGCACCCTATTGCGATGCAGAGATACCCCACATTCACCATTTGCTTCAGCTGTGGTGCCAACTGTGCCAGGATATCAAGGAAGGATCCACCATCCACTTTAACCCAGATTCCTACTCCCAATATAGCACCACCTCCAAGCTAGAAAAGACAAAAAAGAATGATATCCTTGTTAGTGAATTCAATTGGAAAGAGTTGGTGCATTAACAAAGGATTGCATCTTCTTTCCAGATCAATCAATGGTAAATATAACCTGGCTGAATATTCTATTCAAATATGCTGTACACTTCAATAAGACATTCTATGCTTTCTGCACAATCTATACCTATTCTACAATTACACAGGGCATTGATGAGGCTACACCTAGAGTACTCTGTGCAGTTTTGGTCTTGCCTAAGGAAGGACATATTTTCCCTAGTGGGAATGAAATGAAGGTTCACCAAACTGTTTCTGGAATAAGGGGATTGATTGTTCTAGGAGAAAAGATTGACCAGATTAGGCCTGCATTCCCTGAAGGTTAGAAGAATGAGAGGTGATCTAATTGAAACATACAACATTCTTAAGGGGCTTGACAGGGGTAGATGCTGAGAAACTGTTTCTGCTGGGGAATCTAGAACCAGGGTCGCAGTCTCAGAATAAAGGGATCAGCCATTTAGGACTGAGATGTGGAGAAATTTCTTCACTCAAAGGGTTGTGAATCTTTGGAATTCTCTACCCCAGAGAGCTGTAGATGCTCAGTCATTGAGCATATTCAAGACAGAGGTCAACAGATTTTTGGGTACTAAAGGAACTAAGGGATATGGGGATAGTGCAGGAAGGTGGAGTTGAGGTCGAAGATCAGTAAGATCAAAGTGCCAAATGGCCTACTCCAGCTCCTATGTCTTACGTTCTTAGGTCCTTCACACAGTTAATATTTACAAATATTTGTTTAACTATGCCATAAAGATCACTATGATGTACTATATATAAAATAAATGTCATCAATGTTTTAAGTACAACATTCATTATTTTCCTTCCCTATAAGAAATTCAATCAGTGAGGGCATCACTGCACTTGGTCAATCAGTTTTTACATCCTCCACAAGTATGGGCTTTTCCGAGAAGGAATATTTGTTATTCCAATTTGATAATGGCTTGAGGAGATTCACAGAAAACATAATGTATGAATTTCATTTATGCATTATGAATTTGTCGTCCATCTTAACTGGTACTACAGACAATTTTAAATTTGATGACCCCTTGTCATTGGGCAGTCACATTTGCTTCCAAGAATAATTGGGTCACAGACCTCTGCATCTTTTAAGGGTAAAGTGGATAAATGCTTGGAGCAGAGGAAGCTGCAAGGGACGGAACAGGCACCCAGATTAGTTTTTGATTGCTATAGCAAAGTTTCAGCACAGACACGATGGGCTGAAAGGACTTGCTCTGTGCTGTAATTATATATGATTCTTTATTCACACAAAAAAAATCAGGATTTTACTACAAAAATTAGATCTGCACATGATTACAGGTAGATAATGTTTCCTCTCTAGAAAGTCCTGCAGCTCAGTTTGGTGACAGATTTGGAATGAAAAGAGAAATAGATGTGTCATGGGAAATTAAGAAACCAAAGCTAAATGTGAAGAAAATTAGCAGAAAGAAACTAAACTGCAGCAGAGCTGAAAAGCAGCTATGTTGAATGAAGTATTGAGAGAGTAGTCTGCAGTGCAGAGTAAATGTGTTACATTTCATGTACAGCAGTGTAATGCTTGAATCTTTAAGAGTCTTCCTTATAATTTTCTCTCGTCTTCAGGAGCCTCTGAGGTCTCTGCTTGGTATTGCCATATTTGGCACAGCGCAGAGTGGGTCTGGGCATCAAACCTGTGTTTGATCATCTATGATTCTACACATTAGTCTTCTCAACAGTTGGCAGGACCAAGAACTTCCAGTGAAATAGTCATTAGGCTACTTACGAAGATGATGCCATTGAAGCAGAACATCATTGTCTTCAAAAATTTGAAACACCCCATCTTCTTTTTATCTTCTGTTATCTGAAAGTTAAAAAGACCAATTTTTTCCCAGATCTTTTATGAAAGAAATGTCATAATGCCACCATAAACTTAAGCAGCAACAGGTATCAAACAATTTCCTTCAGATACTTCATCATTCAAACACTGTTTGACAGTCTCATACAGACAGATCCATTGAGCATTAACTAGTTATGACTACATCCCTGCCAAGTAATTTCTAATTATCAAACATTTTGTGTGAAAACAAATATACAATTAGCATCAATGATAAACACATATGTTGAACTAAGTGAAGGAGGGGCACAGGAACTGGCATCTGAATTTAAATTGTATCACATATACCTCTTACAATGTCTACAATATTATGTCACAATTATATAGAACATTTTCTATTTATCATATACAAGAAATAGAACCTGGGATCTTCCAGGCACAATTCACTATTATATAGACATGAAACAAATAGTAATATTAGGACAACATTCTCGATGGAGGAAGTGAGCTTTTATATCTGTTTCAGCAAAGGACTAGCCAGTTTTGGTTTCTGTGTAACAAGGTTGTGACACGTAGGTTCCCTTTAATGATTAGTTACATGGCAGGTTCTTTATGCCAACTGAGCCAGCACTCAGAAGATACAAGCATCATCACAGGGAATATGGAGAAAATCAGGGAGAAGTCAATTGGCAGCTCAAAAGCACTGCCTGCCCTGCATGTACCCCAGGCAATCCTTAAGTAGAAACAAAAACAAGAAATGCTGGAATCACTCAGCAGGTCTGGCAGCATCTGTGGAAAGAGAAGCAGAGTTAACGTTTCGGGTTAGTGACCCTTCTTCGGAACTGACAAATATTAGAAAAGTCACAGATTATAAACAAGTGAGGTGGGGGTGGGGCAAGAGATAACAAAGGAGAAGGTGCAGATTGGACCAGGCCACATAGCTGACCAAAAGGTCACGGAGAAAAGGCAAACAATATGTTAATGGTGTGTTGAAAGACAAAGCATTAGTACAGATTAGGCGTGAATACACTGAATATTGAACAGCAGCAAGTGCAATCCTTAAGTAGAGTTAAATGACATAACAATGGAACCTAAAATGGATGTATAGTGATCAAGATGTAGTTATAGTACCTCAGATAAATAACAAAAAGACTGATTCTGATGAGGTCCACACATCTGTAAGTATCCTTTATGGGCAGTTTGAACAGCACTAATTGCTATCAAAAATACAATTATCCACAATGACAATAAGCTTCCTGCTGACTTTGCAAAGTATAACACTGGATATAATCTGAATGATAGCTCACCAAAATGAGAATAAGCTTTTCCATTCATTTAAATAAATTTAGCTCAAGGATATGTTACAAAAATGTGAGCATTGTCTACAATTTACAGGTTATAATTGGTAAATTACAAAAGATTTCAGACATTATTGTACAATTCAACTCTCTTTGTAAACCTCACCTCAATAACTCACCACAACAACTAACTGTTGCATTTGCCAAGTCAGATCTTATCTCAGATTAATGTTTTAGTAGGTAATGCTAGTAAGCTTTGGTATACCAGCCCCTGTGTAAAATGCACCAAGACTAAGCTAACAACATTTATTAAAAATATTGTAATTTAAGTCCCAAGGAGCTTCTTATTGAAAACAATGGACTAAAATCCCCCACACAGTAACTTAGAGTTGGGGTTCCAATGGGCATTTTTAAATTGCCACTGAAGCTAATGATTTGTTCCTGCTAACAAGTGGGTAGCATCAATTAAATGGGCAATTAGCTGGAACTGCTGACCCACCACAATTCACTCTATTCTGGTGGGAATGAAACCAGCTAAAAATGAGGCTTTTCTGCATTGTGTCTTTTTCCTCCTTTTTTTTATTCGTTCTTGGGATGTGAGCATCACGTGTCCTAGAGCTGCCATCTTGAACCACTGCAATCCATGTGGTGTAGGCACACCCACAGTGGTGTTAGCAAGGGAGTTCCAATACTTTGACTCAGCGACAGTGAAAGAATAGCGATATAGTTCCAAGTCAGGATGGTGTGTGATTGAAGGAGAACTTGCAGGTGGTGGTGTTCCCATTGTCATGAAAGTGATTCTGTTTTTGTACACAAAAATTTTTGAGGAATTCAGTCAAACTGAAGAAATGTTGGACCAGTTTTTTTCAAGAGGGTCATCAAGAGGACACAGAAAGAACTGGTTTGGCAACAATATTTACTGGTTGTCACATGACTCAAGTTAAAAATAGAACGGAAACCCTGGTAACTGGGGGAAGATATGTGCAGAGAAGTGTCAGTTGTGCGTACCTTGACAGGACAGAACCCCATCTCAGCCCTGTCTGTTCCATCACTTTAAAAAGGAGAGAATTCCCAAGGAAGGAGAGACGACCACAACCCAGCTCAGCTTTCCAGCTTTCTAAAAGACCCTGAGAAGTCCACTGTGTCAACTCATCTCGTCTCCTGTCTTTGAAGAAAAGCCTGCTAAATTAATTTTCAACGCCGCCTGAAAAAGAACTAAAAGACCCGTTTACGTGTATTTGGAGGCTAGACTGTATGCCAGTTTTGGAACACAACATATTTCATCTACTGTTTTCTTCAAGAATGAGCAAGTATTCAGCCCAAGTGTTTTGTTGTCTGTAACAGATCTCTTATTTTTCCAGTTAACCGGTGTATGTGTGTGTGAGTCTGAGGGACTAAGGTAAAAAGGGAACTTTAAAATTTCAATCTGGGTGTTTACGCTTTACTACATTACGGGTTAAGACTTGTTTTCAAATAAACTGATAATTTTATTCATTGAAGAAACCTGGTTAGTGTGTTTTATTCTGGGATAAAAATAGCGTCTATGATTGACCGTATCGGTAAGTGGGAATATTTAAATATATATTGTGACCTGTGGAGAAGTGGAACTGGAATAAACAATGCACTCCTCCCACCACGATTGTAACAATTGGGGGCTCTCTTGCTGAGATAAACCCAACGCCAATGACGTACAATTATAAGTGGGGTAATAATAATTGGAAAAACAAAAAATAAACCAGGTTTCTTGTGCAATAGAATAAAATTTATTCTACTGAGATGTCTTTAACAGTTTCTGGGGAAGAAGGATGTATCCCTGAGTGATTTGAAACACTTAACCCAGGTTAAACTAAATGATTTGGCAGAACTGTTGGTGTTAGAGTTAAAATCAGGAGTTAAGAAAGCAGACATAATTGAAGTAATAGCGCACCATTTGGAATTGGAAGAAGAAGAAGAAGGCAAACCAGAGGGTAGTGCATTTGAATTAGCTAAAATTCAGTTATAACAGAAAAAACTTGAGCTTGAAAAAGAATTGACAATGACAAAACTTGAACCTGAGGGGAAAAAAAAGGAAAGAGAAGAAAAGGAATTTGAATTTAAAAAGATGGAACTAAGACAAAAGAGTGGTCTTAACTTCAGTGAAAATTCTGGTGGGGAAAGATCTGGCTCCAGACCAGGACCCAGTGGAGAGCTGTTTAAATTTGTACAAGCCCTCCTTAAGTTTGAGGAAAGGGGTGTAAAGGCATTTTTCTTTTGAAAAGATAGCCAAACAAATGAAATGGCCAAAGGTATACTGGACACTGCTTATGCAAAGCAGGTTGATGGGCAGAGCTCATGAAGTTTATGCCATGCTTTCTGAAGGCTTCTGCAGATTATGGGATGGAAAAAAAGGCTATTCTCACTGCATATGAATTAGTCCCTGAAGCTTACTGACAGAAATTTCGGAACCTCTAGAGACTGTCTGGACAGACGCGTATAGAATTTGAGAGGGTACAGCAAATTAATTTTGATCATTGGATGCAGGCACTAAAGAAGCCAAGTATGAGAACCTTAGGGCACTACTTCTCCTGGAAGAATTTAAAAATTCACTCCCTCCATTAGTAAGAACCCATGTAGAGAACCAGAAGATTTCAAAGGCCAGACAGGCAGCGGAAATTGCTGATGATTATGTGCTTATAAGCCCAAACCCTTTGTCCGTCACCCCCACAAAGCCAAGAAGGCTAGAATGTGGGAGAGTGAAAGGAAGGCAAATAGCCGGGGACAAGAAGGGATAGCTGGGAACGCCCTGGGATCTCCTCCTCAGGCCAGAAAGGAAGATGCTGAGGGTAGAAGTATGGTCCGCAAGCCTAAGTGTTACCATTGTCACAAGGTGGGACATCTTCGTTCAGAATGCTAGAAGTTGCGGGGTAAACCCATGGGACTTATTGGGGTGCACAAGGCCAGTGCAGTGAAAGGGACCCTGACTGATCAGGCTGTAGCTCTGACTGCAGCTGTAAGGCCAAATACAAAAACCAATTGTGAGTGCAGTGGTTGTGAAGATACCTGAGAGTTACAGGGAATTCATGTTGAAAGGAAAAGTAACTCCTTATCCCTCAAGTGAGGCAGGTAAACCTATAGCTATATTTAGGGATACAGGAGCCACCCAAACTCTTTTGCTGGGGAAAGACATAACATTCCACCAGAGGGCGCACTGAGTGCCAAAGTTTTAGTGAATGGTATTGGCAGGGCATATATACCTGTACCTTTTGTATTGGGTGAAGCTAGAGTGTGACCAAATGTCTGGAATGGTAACGTGGGAGTTGTCCATAGTTTGCCAGTAGTCAGAGTTGACCTACTCCTGGGGAATGATTTGGCCGGAGCGAAAGCAGTAGCTTCTCCATTAGTCACGGGAAAAACCAAGTGAAGTTAAGGAGACAGAACAGTTGCAGGAAAAGGTTCCGGGAATTTTTCCTTCATGTGTAGTAATCCGAGCAATGGCGAAACAGGTTCCATTGTCGGAGGTAAAATTGGCACCATAGATAGTTGAATATCTGAAACTTTCTTTGGGGATTTGGATAATCCGAATGTTTAATAAGTCTTCTCTGATCACGGCTCAGCAAGCTGATCGAGTTAAATAAAGTGGCACAATCAGCTGTAACAGAAGCTGAGGCAAAAGGAGTTCCAGAAAGCTATTATATTAAAATTGCGATTCTGATGAGGAAGTGGAGACCTCCTCACAAACCTGCAAATGAAGGGCTAGAACTTCTTTTGTTTGCCACTAGGGATTCACCTAAAGAATCTACAGGTTTTAGTCCTTTTGAATTAGTTTATGGGCATGAGGTAAGAGGTCCTCTAAAACTAATTAAAGAAAGGTGTTTAGAACAGAGGGATGAATCTTCTGTGCTAGATTATCCATGTTCTGGGAACGGCTCATGAGAGCCTGCAAAGTGGCTCCGGAACACATTAAAGCTTCACAACTGTGAAGAAATGGGCAGACAAGCATGCTAAGACCCGAACATTTCAACCAGGGGATGAAGTGTTAGTATTACTACTTTTACAGGGTGAACCATTGAAAGCATGGTTCAGCAGTCCATATAAAGTGATCAGGAGAATTGGTAAGGTAAATTATTTGATTGACAACCCATATCACTGGAAAAAGAATCGGCTGTATCATATCAATATGTTAAAACAATATTATCGCCAGAAGGAGGATAAGCAAGCACAGGTGGTAGGGACAGTGTAGAATGAAAGGGATAGTGAGGATGAGGCAGAAGGAGGCCTAGACAATTCTCAAATTGAACCTCCTACTATCCAGTTAACTAATACTGAATTGTTAGGGAGATTGGAAACTATACTTTCATACTTAGTTGCAGACCAACGAGAAGACCTAACAAGGCTAATCAAAGCATTTAAAAGAGTCTGTAGGGATAAGCCTGAATGTACAACCTTAGCCGCACATGATGTGGATGGAGGGGAATCTGTACCTATAAAACAGATCCTTACCGCTTAAGTCTAGAGAAACAAGCCCAGGTAAAAGCAGAAATCCAATACATGTTGGAAAATCGCCTAATTGAACCCAGTCAAAGCAGCTGGAGTTCAGTAGTGGTATTAGTGCCTAAAACGTGACTGTTCACCTAGACTTTGCATAGACAACAGAAAAGTTAATGCAGTAACAAAGGCAGACTCCTACCCAATTCCTCGCTTGGAAGACAGTATTGATAGAGTGGGCAGTGCCATATTTCTTACAAAATTAGATCTGTTAAAGGGATACTGGCAAATTCCTTTAACACCTGGAGCTAAAGAAATAGTGCCGTTTGCCCGCACCAGACAGTCTTTTCCAGTGCCGAGTGATGCCATTCAGGCTAGAGGATGTCCCTGCCACTTTTTGGCGACTAGTGAACCAAGTGTTAGCCAGTGTTCCTAACTGTGTGGTTTACCTTGATGATGTGCTGGTCTATAGTGACACTTGGAAGGACCACTTGGAACAGCTGGGAGGCTCTGTTTGGAAGGTTGCAGTCGGCTGATTTGGTGATAAACTTAGTGGATAAATTTAAAAACCAGAATGCCAGACTGTTGTGATGGAGTTTGCCATTACAACCCTTTCGCTTAAAGATTATCCAAATTGCAGGCAAAAATAATATTATTGGAGATGCTTTATCGAGAATCTAAATTTATTTTGAATTATCTGAATGAAAAGAGGGTAGAGATCAGAATTGCATTAACTACAAGAAAAGAGTGAATGAGTATGAGTGTGTAAATGTGTTTTAAAATTTTTTATTTTCTATTTTTCCCTCACTTAATAATGAAACGCATTTAAAAATAGTGTTTCATTCCTCCAAGGGTGGAGGTGTTATGAAAGTGATGCTATTCTTGTTTAAAAAAAAACAATTTTGAGGAATTCATAGTCAAACTGAAGAAATGTTGGACCAGTTTTTTTTTCAAGAGGGTCATCAGTAGGACACTGAAAGAACTGGTTCGGCAACAATGTTTACTGGTTGTCACATGACTCAAGTTAAAAATAGAACAGAAGCGCTAGTAACTGGGGAAGATGTGTGCAGAGAAGTATCAGTCCCTTGACGGGACAGAACCCCATCTCAACCCTGTCTGCTCCATTGCTTTAAAAAGACTGCAGAAGGAGAGAATTCCCAAGGAAGGAGAGAAGACCACAACCCAGCTCAGCTTTCCAGCATCTCTCTAAAAGACCATGAGAAGTCCACTGTGTCAACTCATCTCATCTCCTGGCTTTGAAGAAAAGCCTGCTAAATTAATTCTCAACGCCACCTGAAAAGAACTAAAAGATCTCAGTGACCTGTCTACGTGTACTTGGAGGCTAGATTGTATGCCAGTTTTGGAACACAACATATCTCATCTACTGTTTACTTCGAGAATGAGTAAGTATTCAACCTAAGTGTTTTTTTTTGTCTGTAACAGAGCTCTGAACAAAAATCCTTTTATTTTTCCAGTTAACCGGTGTATATGTGTGTGTGAGGGGCTAAGGTAAAAAAGGGAGCTTTAAAATTTCAATCTGTGCGTTTATGCTTTATTTAGTTACTGGTTAAGACTTGTTTTTATAATAAACTGATTATTTTGTTGTTCATTAAAGAAACCTGGTTAGTGTGTTTTATTCGGGGATAAAGAGTATATGATTGACCATATCAGTAATTTGGAAAATTTAAATATATGTTGTGACCTGTGGAGAAGTGGAACTATAATAAACAGTGCACTCCTCCCATCTCAGTCTTAACACCATGCACCTGCTGCTCTTGTCCTTCCAGCTGGTAGAGGTCACGGGTTTTGAAGGTGCTGTTGAAGGAGCCTTGGCAAGTTGCTGCAGTGCATCTTGTAGATGGTACACACTGCAGCTACGGTGCACTACAGTTAAGCGGGCTACTTTGTCTTCGATGTTGTCTAGCGTCATGAGTCTTGTTGGAGCTGCATTCGTCCAAGCAAGTGGAGAGTAATTCTTTGCACTCCTGACTTGTGCCTTGTAGATGGTGGACAGGCTTTGGGGGTCAGGAGGTAAGTTACTCACTGTAGAATTCCCAACCTTGACCTGCTCTTGTAGCCACAGTATTTGTATGGCTGGTCCAGTTAAGTTGCTGATCAGTGGTAAATCACCACCCCCCCACCCCGCCCCCCTGGATGTTTATGATGGATTCAGTGATGGTAATGCCGTCGAATGTCAAGAGAAGATGGTTAGATTCTCTCTTGTTGGGGATGGTCATTGCCCGACACTTATGCGGTGCGAATGTTACTTGCCATTTATCAGCCCAAAGCCTGAATATTGTCCAGGCCTTGCTGCATTGCGGACATGGACTGCCTCAGTTTCTGAGGAGTTGTGAATGCTACTGAACACTGTGCAATCATCAGTGAAAATCCCCATTTCCGACCTTATGTTGGAGGGAAGGTCATTAGTGAAGCATCTGAAGATGGTTGGGCTTAGGCACTACCCTGAGGAACTCCTGGAGCAATGTCCTGGTGCTGAGATGATTGGCCTCCAAAAACACAACCAACTTTCTTTGTGCTAGGTATGACTCCAACCAGTGGAGCGTTTTCCCCTTGATTTCCATTGACTTCAATTTTGCTCGGGCTCCTTGGTGCTACACCCGGTCAAATGCTGCCTTAATGTCAAGAACAGTCACTCTCACCTCACCTCTGGAATTCAGCTCTTTTGTGCACGTTTGGATCAAGGCTGTAATAAGGTCTAGAGCTGGGTGGCGCTGGTAGAACCCAAACTGAGCGTCACTGAGCAGGTTGTTGATTAAGTATTGCTTGATAGCACTGTCGTTGGCAACTTCCATCACTTTGCTGATGTTTGAGAGTGGACTGATGGGATTCTGCAGTGGTCACCCATACCAATACTGTCATGGACAGATGCATCTGCGACAGGTAGTTTGGTGAGGACCACCAAGTATGTTTCTCCCTCTTGTTGGTTCTCTCACCACATGTCGCAAGTCCAGTCTGGCAGATACGTCCTTCAGGACTTGGCCAGTTTGGTGACTAGTAGTGTGACTGAGCCACTCTTGGTGTTGGACATTTAAGGCTCCCACCTATCTTCTCTTCGATAAAATGTGGTAGAAACATTTTCACTATCAGACCAGTTACCACCTACTCAGAGGGAAAATGAAGCATTAATGTTCAGAAGACCAAAGTCATGAATCTAAATCTTACATTTTATTGGCAAAATCTCCAATGGAACCAACTGAAGCGAAGTATTGATCATTTGAAATATTATTGAAGATTCAAAGAGCACAAGACTCAGCCTCTGCAAGATTAGGAAACAGAGATCTGTAACTTGTTTAGATAATCATCTACTCCATGGTAACTGAATGAGACACAAGACTCCATGATGAACCCCGTAACCATACAATTAAAAATGTAATGCTTGGGGATTGGCAGAATATAGGAGTTAATCGTATGGCGTAGGATTGATATATACCAAATCAGGCTTGATCGCATTGGTTCAATCTCAGTCTGGAAGGATCCAGCTTCCTTGGTGCGGGAGAGATTAATTAATCAACTAGGGTTTTTCCAACTGCTATCCAGTGATCTCTGCTTTGACGTCCGTACATTGATGTTTGGTGAATGCAGAATTGGGCTGAACTCTGATGTCCCTGTGGCTACATAGTCTGCCACCACTCACTGGTTGGGCTCATAAATCATGACTGACCACGAGGACAAGATAGGGCTGTTGGTGCCTATATAATTGGACCCTGGCA
>NC_090413.1:22721368-22728868 GCF_036365525.1 Heterodontus francisci | reverse complement strand
GTATATGTGGAGACACTGATCTGTGAGTGCGCGTGTGTGTGTGTATATGTGGAGACACAGGTTTGAGTGCGCGTGTGTGTGTGTATGTGGAGACACTGATCTGTGAGTGCGCGCGTGTGTGTGTATGTGGAGACACTGATCTGTGAGTGCGCGTGTGTGTGTGTATGTGGAGACACTGATATGTGGGTGCGTGTGTGTGTGTGTGTATATGTGGAGACACTGGTCTGTGGGTGCATGTGTGTGTGCATATGTGGAGACACTGGTCTGCGGGTGCGTGTGTGTGTATATGTGGAGACACAGGTCTGTGAGTGCGCGCGGGTGTGTGTATGTGGAGACACTGATCTGTGGGTGCGTGTGTGTGTGTGTGTGTATATGTGGAGACACTGGTCTGTGGGTGCGTGTATGTGTGTATATGTGGAGACACTGGTCTGTGGGTGCGTGTGTGTGTGTGTATGTGGAGACACTGGTCTGTGGGAGCGTGTATGTGTGTGTATGTGGAGACACTGGCGTGTGTGTGTGTGTGTGTGTCTATGTGGAGACACTAATCTGTGTGTGTATGTAGATGTGGAGACAATGGCCTTTGTGTGTATGTAAATGTGGAGACAATGGCCTGTGTGTGTATGTATATGTGGAGACACTGGTCTGTGTGTGTATGTATATGTGGAGACAATGGCCTGTGTGTGTGTGTCTATGTGGAGACACTAATCTGTGTGTGTATGTAGATGTGGAGACAATGGCCTGTGTGTGTATGTATATGTGGAGACAATGGTATGTGTGTGTATGCATATGTGGAGACAATGGTCTATGTGTGTATGTATATGCAGTGACAATGGTCTGTGTGTGTATGTAAATGCGGAGACAATGGTCTGTGTGTGTATGTAAATGCGGAGACAATGGTCTGTGTGTGTATGTAAATGCGGAGACAATGGTCTGTGTGTGTATGTATATGTGGAGTCAATGGTCTGTGTGTGCACATGTATATGTGGAGACACTGGTGTGTGTGTGTGCATGTATATGTGGAGACACTGGTCTGTGTGTGTGCAGGTATATGTGGAGACACTGGTCTGTGTGTGTGTGTGCAGGTATATGTGGAGACACTGGACTGTGTGTGTATGTGTATTTGGAGACACTGGTCTGTGTGTGTGTGTATGTGTATTTGGAGACACTGGTCTGTGTGTGTGTGTATGTGTATTTGGAGACACTGGTCTGTGTGTGTGTGTATGTGTATTTATTTATTTTATTATTTTTTTTATTTAGAGATACAGCACTGAACCAGGCCCTTTGGCCCACCGAGTCTGTGCCGACCATTAACCACCCATTTATACTAATCCTACACTCATCCCATATTCCTACCACATCCTCACCTGTCCCTATATTCCCCTACCACCTACCTACACTAGGGGCAATTTATAATGGCCAATTTACCTATCAACCTGCAAGTCTTTTGGCTGTGGGAGGAAACCGGAGCACCCGGAGGAAACCCACGCAGACACAGGGAGAACTTGCAAACTCCACACAGGCAGTACCCAGAATTGAACCCGGGTCCCTGGAGCTGTGAGGCTGCGGTGCTAACCACTGCGCCACTGTGCCGCCCCAGTATTAATGTATTTGGAGACACCGGTCTGTGTGTGTGTGTGTATATGTGGAGACATGTGTGGGTGTATATGTGGAGTCACTAGTCTGTGTGTGTGTCTATATGTGGAGACACCTGTGTGTGTGTGTGTGTGTGTGTGTGTGTGTCTGTGTATATATATGTGGAGACACTGGTGTGTGTGTGTGTGTGTGTGTCTGTGTATATATATGTGGATACACTGGTGTGTGTGTGTACATACTTTGAGACACTGATTTGTGTGTGTGTATATGTGGAGACAATGGTCTGCTTGTGCATGTTGAGACACTGGTCTGTGTGCGTCTGCATGTATATGTGGAGACACTGGTCTCTGTGTGTGCAGGTATATGTGGAGACACTGGTCTGTGTGTGTGTGTGTGCAGGTATATGTGGAGACACTGGTCTGTGTGTGTGTGTGCAGGTATATGTGGAGACACTGGACTGTGTGTGTGTGTATATGTGGAGACATGTGTGGGTGTGTGGGTGTGTATGTGGAGTCACTAGTCTGTGTGTGTGTCTATATGTGGAGACACGTGTGTGTGTGTGTGTGTGTGTGTATGTGTATTTGGAGACACTGGTCTGTGTGTGTGTCTATATGTGGAGACACCTCTGTGTGTGTGTGTGTGTGTGTGTGTATATATGTGTGGAGACACTGATGTGTGTGTGTGTCTGTGTCTGTGTCTGTGTATATATATGTGGAGACACTGGTCTGTGTGTGTGTGTGTATATGTGGAGACACCTGTGTGTGTGTGTGTGTGTGTCTGTGTATATATATGTGGAGAAACTGGTGTGTGTGTGTCTGTTTATATATATGTGGAGATACTGGTCTGTGTTTCTGTGTGTGTCTATGTGTATGCGAAGTCACTGGTCTGTGGGTGCGGATGTGTATTTGGAGATACTGGTCTGTGTGTGTGTGCATGTATATGTGGAGACACTTGTGTGTGTATTTATGTGTGGCGACACATAACTGTGTGTGTATATATATGTGGAGACACTGGTATGTGTGTGTCCAGGTTTATGTGGAGACACTGGTCTGTGTCTGTATGTGTATGTGGAGACACTGGTCTGTCTGTGTGTGTGTCTGCATGTATATGTCGAGACACTGGTCTATGTATCTGTGTGTGTATATATGGAGACCCTGGTCTGTGTGTGTGTGTATATGTGGAGACACTGGTCTATGTTTGTGTGCATGTGTATTTGGAGACACTGGTCTGTGTATGTGTGTATATGTATATGTGGAGACATGTGTGGGTGTATATGTGGAGACACTAGTCTGTGTGTGTGTGTGTGTATATGTGGAGATACTGGTGTGTTTGTGTGTGTGTATATGTGGAGACACTGGTGTGTTTGTGTGTGTATATATATGTGGAGACACTGGTGTGTGTGTGTGTGTGTGTATATGTAGAGACACTGGTGTGTGTGTGTGTGTGAGTGTGTGTATATGTGGAGACACTTGCCTGTGTGTGTGTGTGTGTATATATGTGGAGACACTGGTTCTGTGTGTGTGTGTGAATGTGGAGACACTGGTCAGTGTGTGTATATGTGAAGACACTGGTCTGTGCGTGTGTGTGTATATGTGAAGACACTGGTCTGTGCATGTGTGTGTGAGTGTGTATGTAGATATGGAGACACTGGTCTGTGTGTGTGTATCTGTATATGTGGAGAAACTGGTCTGTGTGCCTGTGTATATGTGGAGACACTGGTCTGTGTGTGTGTATATGTGGAGACACTGGTCTGTGTGTGTGTGTGTATATGTGGAGACACTGGTTCTGTGTGTGTGAGTGTGTATATGTGGAGACACTTGTCTGTGTGTTAGTGTATATGTGGAGACACTGGTCTGTGTGTGTGTGCGTATATGTGGAGACACTGGTCTGTTTGTGTGTGTATATGTGGAGACACTTGCCTGTGTGTGTGTGTATATGTGGAGACACTGGTCTGTGTGTGTGTGTAGACGTGGAGACACTTGTCTGTGTGTGTGTGTGTATATGTGGAGAAACTTGTCTGTGTGTGTGTATATGTGGAGACGCTGGTCTGTGCGTGTGTGTGTGTGTGTGAGTGTGTATGTACATATGGAGACACTGGTCTGTGTGTGTGCATCTGTATATGTGGAGAAACTGGTCTGTGTGCCTGTGTATATGTGGAGACACTGGTTCTGTGTGTGTGAGTGTGTATATGTGGAGACACTGGTCTGTGTGTGTGTGTATATGTGGAGACACTGGTCTGTGTGTGTGTGTGTATATGTGGTGAAACTTGTCTGTGTGTATGTATATGTGGAGACACTCATCCTTGTGTGTGTGTGTGTGTGTGTGTGTGTGTGTGTGTGTGTCTATAAGTGGAGACACTTGTCTGTGTGTATATGTATATGTGGAGACACTGGTCTATGTTTGTGTGCATGTGTATTTGGAGATACTGGTTTGTGTATGTGTGTATATGTATATGTGGAGACATGTGTGGGTGTATATGTGGAGACACTAGTCTGTGTGTGTGTGTGTGTATATGTGGAGATACTGGTGTGTTTGTGTGTGTGTATATGTGGAGACACTGGTGTGTTTGTGTGTGTATACATATGTGGAGACACTGGTTGTGTGTGTGTGTGTGTGTGTATATGTGGAGACACTGGTGTGTGTGTGTGTATATATGTGGAGACACTGGTGTGTGTGTGTGTGTGTGTGTGTGTGTATATATGTGGAGACACTGGTGTGTGTGTATGTGTATATGTGGAGACACTGGTGTGTGTGTGTGTGTGTATATGTGGAGACACTGGTGTGTGTGTGTGTGTGTGTGTGTGTGTATATGTGGAGACACTGGTGTGTGTGTGTATATATGTGGAGACACTGGTGTGTGTGTGTGTATATATGTGGAGACACTGGTGTGTGTGTGTGTGTATATATGTGGAGACACTGGTGTGTGTGTGTATATATGTGGAGACACTGGTGTGTGTGTGTGTATATATGTGGAGACACTGGTGTGTGTGTGTGTGTATATATGTGGAGACACTGGTGTGTGTGTGTGTATCTTCTTTCTTTGGCCTCCTTATCTCGAGAGACAATGGATAAGCGCCTGGAGGTTGTCAGTGGTTTGTGGAGCAGCGCCTGGAGTGGCTATAAAGGCCAATTCTAGAGTGACAGGCTCTTCCACAGGTGCTGCAGAAAAATTTGTTTGTCGGGGCTGTTACACAGTTGGCTCTCCCCTTGCGCCTCTGTCTTTTTTCCTGTGATCTACTAAGTCTCTTGTACTCGCCACACTTTAGCCCCGCCTTTAGGGCTGCCCGCCAGCTCTGGCGATCGCTGGCAACTGACTCCCACGACTTGTGATCAATGTCACAGGATTTCATGTCGCGTTTGCAGACGTCTTTAAAGCGGAGACATGGACGGCCGGTGGGTCTGATACCAGTGGCGAGCTCGCTGTACAATCTGTCTTTGGGGATATATATATATGTGTGTGGAGACACTGGTGTGTGTGTTTTGTGTGTGTGTGTGTGTGTATATGTGGAGATACTGGTGTGTGCGTGTGTATATGTGGAGACACTGGTGTGTGTGTGTGTTTATATGTGGAGACACTGGTCTGAGTGTCTGTGTGTGTGTGAGTCTTTATGTATATGTGCAGACACTGGTCTGTCTGTGTGTATATGTGGATACACTGGTCTGTGCGCACGTGTGTACGTGGAGACACTGGTCTATGTGCGTGTGTGTATGCGGAGACACTGGTCTGTCCGCATGTGTGTATGTGGAGACACTGGTCTGTGTGCATGTGCATATGTGGAGACACTGGTCTGTACGCGTGTGTGTACGTGGAGACACTGGTATGTGTGTGTGTGTATACGTGGAGACACTGGTCTGTGTGTGTGTGTATATGTGGAGACTCTGGTCTGTGTGTGTGTGTGTATATGTGGAGACACTGGTTCTGTGTGTGTGTGTGTATATGTGGAGACACTGGTCTGTGTGTGTGCACCTGTATATGTGGAGACACTGGTCTGTGCGTGTGTGTGTATGCGGAGACACTGGTCTGTCCGCATGTGTGTATGTGGAGACACTGGTCTGTGTGCATGTGCATATGTGGAGACACTGGTCTGTACACGTGTGTGTACGTGGAGACACTGGTATGTGTGTGTGTGTATATGTGGAGACACTGGTCTGTGTGTGTGTGTATATGTGGAGACACTGGTCTGTGTGTGTGTGTGTATATGTGGAGACACTGGTTCTGTGTGTGTGTGTGTGTATATGTGGAGACACTGGTCTGTGCGTGTGTTTGTATGTGGAGACACTGGTCTGTGCGCGTGTGTGTATGTGGAGACACTGGTCTGTGCGCGTGTGTATATGTGGAGACACTGGTCTGTGTGCGTGTGTATACGTGGAGACACTGGTCTGTGTGTGTGTGTGTATATGTGGAGACACTGGTCTGTTTGTGTGTGTATATGTGGAGACACTTGCCTGTGTGTGTGTGTATACGTGGAGACACTGGTCTGTGTGTGTGTGTGTGTATATGTGGAGAAACTTGTCTGTGTGTGTGTATATGTGGAGACACTGGTCTTTGTATGTGTGTGTGTATATGTGGAGACACTGGTTCTGTGTGTGTGTGTGAATGTGGAGACACTGGTCAGTGTGTGTGTGTGTATATGTGAAGACACTGGTCTGTGTGTGTGTGTGTGTGTGTGAGTGTGTATGTAGATATGGAGACACTGGTCTGTGTGTGTGTATCTGTATATGTGGAGAAACTGGTCTGTGTGCCTGTGTATATGTGGAGACACTGGTCTGTGTGTGTGTATATGTGGAGACACTGGTCTGCGTGTGTGTGTGTATATGTGGAGACACTTGTCTGTGTGTTAGTGTATATGTGGAGACACTGGTCTGTGTGTGTGTGTATATGTGGAGACATTGGTCTGTTTGTGTGTGTATATGTGGAGACACTTGCCTGTGTGTTAGTGTATATGTGGAGACACTGGTCTGTGTGTGTGTGTATATGTGGAGTCATTGGTCTGTTTGTGTGTGTATATGTGGAGACACTTGCCTGTGTGTGTGTGTGTATATGTGGAGACACTGGTCTGTGTGTGTGTGTATACGTGGAGACACTGGTCTGTGTGTGTGTGTGTATATGTGGAGAAACTTGTCTGTGTGTGTGTATATGTGGAGACACTGGTCTTTGTATGTGTGTGTGTAGATGTGAAGACACTGGTCTGTGCGTGTGTGTGTGTGTGAGTGTGTATGTACATATGGAGAAACTGGTCTGTGTGTGTGCATCTGTATATGTGGAGAAACTGGTCTGTGTGCCTGTGTATATGTGGAGACACTGGTCTGTGTGTGTGTGTGTATATGTGGAGACACTGGTCTGTGTGTGTGTGTGTATATGTGGAGACACTGGTCTGTGTGTGTGTGTATATGTGGAGACACTGGTCTGTGTGTGTGTGTATATGTGGAGACACTGGTCTGTGTGTGTGTGTGTATATGTGGTGAAACTTGTCTGTGCGTATGTATATGTGGAGACACTCATCCTTGTGTGTGTGTGTGTGTCTATAAGTGGAGACACTTGTCTGTCTGTGTGTATATGTATATGTGGAGACACTGGTCTGTGCGCGTGTGTGTGTGAGTGTGTATGTACGCGTGGAGACACTGGTCTGTCTGTGTGTATATGTGGAGACACTGGTCTGTGCGCGTGTGTATATGTGGAGACACTGGTCTGTGTGCATGTGTATACGTGGAGACACTGGTCTGTGTGCGTGTGTGTGTCTATGTGGAGACACTGGTCTGTGTATGTGTGTATATGTGGAGACACTGGTCTGTGTGTGTATAAGTGGAGACACTGGTCTGTGTGTGTGTGTATATGTAGATGTGGAGACACTGGTCTGTGTGTGTGTGTGTGTGTGCGTGCATGTATATGTGGAGACACTGGTTTTT